>NW_027187275.1:5072551-5125100 GCF_028583685.1 Petaurus breviceps papuanus
CAGACAGAGGATAAATTCATGAAGGGACTGGCAATGTATCTTGTGGCCTTGCTGAGCCTTGTCTCCCCAGGAACTAATATTGCTGAGAACTTGCCTCCTGTCAAGATGAAGAAAAGACCTCCATTTGGGTATTAAGTGCTGTGTTTAAACTTGATGTAACTCTGGGGTAGATTCAATTGAGATCCAGGGTGGGGAACTTTTGACCTTTTGGTGCTCTGTGATTGACAAATGAAGGTATTTTACCTATGTTTGGAAACTAATCTCCATTTGAGAAGAGGGGTTTTGTGGTGGACTTAATTAAGGTGTAGCCTAGGGGTGGAGAAGTATTTAGAACAGAGACTTTGTAATTGATTGAATGTTTGGAAGGTCCTGGGGTGGGGTAGTACTTGGAGATTATTTAATCACACTTAGTAAATGCTGTATTTGGAATGATGTCATGTTTTGATCTTCTCTGTTCTGGGTTTGTTACTGAATAAAATGGAGAGCACCTATGCTGGTATTCTGAACCTTGGGAAGTTGCCTTTCTTTTGGCATTACATTACAGGAAGCAAGAATGACATCTTTATCATCTCCTACTCCTACTCTTTTCCAAAGGAGATTTAAATTCTGGCCGGGGTAAGAGGAGAAAGACAAAGCTACAGGTTGTCCAGAGCCTGGACAATCTGCTCTCATCAGAGGGGAAGGGAGTGTTTTATCTTTCTGCTCCCTCAAATATATCAGTCTAAGGAATGTAACTATAAGATTCAAACTAAACCCTATATCAATATTACTTAATGGGAAGAGGAGAACTCCAAGATTTATATTGGAGTCTTCACTCCCTTCCCACCAAATGCCAGTTCTACAATGAACACCCATAGCAAGTAGCAAATAGAATCATTTACCCAAGTCAATAGCAAAACAAAAATCAGAAATTGTAACATGAGACTATATAGCAGACAATACAGATGAAAGGAACTCTCCCATTGGGAGTGTGTTACCAAGAGAATCTGGATCTAGTCATTATGTGCACAATATGGTGGATATAGTACCAGATGTAGGTCAGGAAACCTGCAAATCAATAAACAGCTCAACCTAGAGAGATTGAGAGAGAGTCCCAAATCTCCCCCAAATGTCTCTAATGTAGCAAGCTGGGGAAAAGGACATGATCAAAGTTCTACATGTCAGCTTCTTCCCAGAGTCTTTTTCTCCCTTAATCTACCTGAAGAATGGTTGATATCATGTACATCTCTCTTAATACTAGAAGGTAGCAGACCCTGAAGAGTCTGAAGAGATCTCTTTTCTTTCTCACTTGCCAATTCTGTCCTGTCACTCACACAGGTGGGAAGCATTGATCTCCACTAATGAGGAAAGAATCCTATGCCAGTGGGCTTCAAGGCTTGGGTCACAAGAGGAATTTGTATTTTATTCTGGAAGGCACAAGGGAGTCATAATGATATTTGAGCAGTGGATTGAAGTGATCAGATCCATGTTTGAAGAATACTGGTAGCAATTTGAAAGCCATATTGAACAAAATGGAGAATAGATGCAGTGAAATTAATTGGAAGGCTCTTATAATAGTAAAAAAAATAGAAGTCAAGGGCCTGAACTGGGATAAAAGCTGTATGAATAGAAAGAAAGGGGAAAATGTGAGAAATGCTGTGAAGATAGAAATCAACAAGACTTGGCCATTGATTAGATAAGGAGAAGATGAAAAGACATAAAAATCAATGATAACTCCAAATTTCAAACCTAGGAGAACAGAAGGATAATAATAATAATATAATAATAACAATAATGATAAGAAGAACTAACATTTATAGCCTACTATAAAGACTTTACATATGTTATCTCAATGGATCCTTACAACATCACGAGTCATGTGCAATAATGATTGGGACTGAGGCATGGAATAAGGCATTTTATGGAAGAGGAAATTGAAGTTGAGAGTGATCAATTACTTGTTTGGCGTTATATAGTCAGTAATGTCTGAATCAAAGTCATATCTTCCTGACTCCCCTCACCCATACACAGCAGTATATGACACCTACTTGTAAGAAATAGGAACATTTGAAGGAAGGGTTCACTTAGGAGAAAATATTATGAGATCTGCTTTACACATATTGAGTTTGAAGAGGCAATGAGACATCCAGATAAGGATATCTATCCAGTAAGTAATTGGAGGTGTGAACCTATATTCTAAGGGAGTGATTATGACTGGATATAGAGATTAGGGAGTTGTTTGCTTAGAATGATCATTGACATCATGGTAACTCCTAGGATCACCAAAGAGTACAGAAAAAGAAGAGATGAGGGCTAGGGCAGAACATTGGGGAGTACCCATGCCTAGCAGGTAGGAGGCAAATAGTTTCAGCAAAGGAAACTTAGAAGGGTTATCGAAACACAAATGATGGTATTTTTAGGTTCATCAACTAGATAAACCTAAACAGATTAACCTTACAGATCATCTAGTCCAAGCACTTTTATTTGACAAAAGAGGAAGATGAAACAGAGAAAGTTTACATGAACTTACCAAGGTCAAACAGACAATAAGTAGCAGAACTAAGATTCAAAAGTAGGTATTCTGTCTCAGCCTAATTTTCTTTTATAGATAATAGTTATTAATACATTTGACTAACAATAATTTAACTGTTCTGTAGCATACTCAAGTGCAGGGTTGTTTTCAACTACTTCTATCAGTCAATCAGTCAAGAAGCATTTATTTGTGCTCCTACTTTGGGATTAAAAGGAGCCTGAGTGTTTTTTTTAGAATACAATAATTTTGCAAATTATAAGCTAATAGTAAGGAAAACAAAGATAGCATGAGTGGAATCCAGGGTCCCTTCCTCTACACATAGGCAGACAAACCATATGAATCCATAAATACTGTGGAGAAAATGGAGGAAGTCACTGCCCATATATCACAGTGTTCACAGTATTTAAAATTGATTTTGCAGTGAGAGTTTGATTCTATATGTAGACAAGTGGCAACTGTCAAATTTTCCCCAATGGGCTTGTAGATAGAATAAGGTAGAATTACCAGGTACTTGAAGATCATTATCTCAATTACAGATGAAGCTATGAGACAAGAAATTGCATGTCTGACATGTAAGAATCTGATTATCATATGCACAATATGTGGATGTATTATTGGGCTTGGGTCAAGAAGCCTGAAAATCAAAAAACATTTATTAAACACTTGCCATATGCCAGGCATTGTACTGTTAGGGATACAAATTGGGGTATAACATAACCTCTGTCTTCAAGAAGATATTCATTTTGGAGTTAATTTTATCTCACAAAATGATGAATTTCTAGAGATGATAAAGTCTAAGAAAGTAGCCAACGGGAAAGTGATCAGAAGAATTCCCTGAGTGTTCTTCTTAAATTCTGGAGTATAACAGAGAAAGATGGGAGAATTGCAAGTCAGTGGAACAGTCAGAATACCTACAAAATTTATCAAATAAGTTCATAATCTTCTGTGGGCTCATTTCATGGATCCCCAAAACAATAATAATAACATCAGAGATAACTGATCACGGATTACCATAACATATAATTATAATGGAAAAGTTTGAAATATTACAAGAGTTGGCAAAATATGACACAGAGACATGATATGATGAGAGCAAATGCTGCTGGGGAAATGGTGTCAATTGACTTATTCAACACAAAGTTGCCACAAACCTTCAATTTATAATAATAAAATAAAATAAAAGCCATAACTGTGAAGTACAATAAAGCAAAACACAATAAACCAAGATATGCCTATACTTGTAAGAGCATTATCTCACCCCTTCAACCCTCCAAAATGGAGTTAACAAGATACTCTGTTCCCTGATGTTCTCATCAGGTGAGAAGGTCTCCTGTACTGTGTTACATAGACAATCAATATAAAGTGTAAACTAAGTGTGGAAAAGTCACAACACTTCTGTTGAATCACTGAATGATATAAACTGGGTTGAAACAAGTTTTAATCAATATGGGAAGAGTGAGGTGCTTCAAGTCAATGAATGAAATTACACAGATATGTATTGGAATTGGTTGAAAAAAATTGATTCACCACTGGATTTAGGTATATTGGAGAAGAGAAAGGAGTCAGGTTTAGGGAGGGCTTTTAAGAATGCATGACTGGGGGTGGCTAGGTGGCACAGTGAATAGAGCACTGACCCTGGAGTCAGAAGGACTTGAGTTCAAATCCAGCCTCAGACACTTAACACTCACTAGCTGTGTGACCTTCAGCAAGTCATTTAACCCCCATTGCCCTGCCTTCATCCCTCCAAAAAAAAAATGCACAACTGAAAAACAGTGAAGGAAAAACAGAGAAGGAAAAAGTACTTATTAAGTGTCATTATATGCAAAGTGCTATGCTATTTTCTGGTAATACAAATAGAAAAGTAAGGCTTTTGCTGTTCTCTAGGGACTCACACTTAAATTGGGGAGACACATTACATAAGAGGTCATCTGCAAGTCAGATAGAAAGGTCCTATCTTCCTTGGGCAAAAACAAAGAGTAATGCATCTTCTTTAATGTCATTTCTACTAATAAAAACATATCAGTTTTTAGTGAAGTATTTGACAGTGCCAAGGACTTTGGTGGTGGCAACACTCTTTTCTGGTTCTGCAGTTAAGTAAGTGTAGCTACTGAGGAAGTAGGATTGCAATATCTTCAGAAAACATTCTCAAATCCTTGTTCCATTGTAATGTAATGCCAAGGAAAGACAACTTCCCAAGGTTCAGAATACCAGCATAGGTGCTCTCCATTTTATTCAGTGACAAACCAAGAACAGAGAAGATCAAAACATGACATCATTCCAAATACAGCATTTACTAAGCGTGATTAAATAATCTCCAAGTACTACCCCACCCCAGGACCTTCCAATCATTCAATCAATTACAAAGTCTCTGTTCTAAATACTTCTCCACCCCTAGGCTATACCTTAATTTAATCCACCACAAAGTCCCTCTTCTCAAATGGAGATTAGTTTCCAAACATAAGGTCAAAAGTTCCCCACCCCTGAATCACAATTGAATCTACCCCAGAGTTACATCAAGTTTAAACACAGCACTTAATACCCAAATGGAGGTCTTTTCTTCATCTTGACAGGAGGCAAGTTCTCAGCAATCTTAGTTCCTGGGGAGACAAGGCTTAGCAAGGCCATAAGATACATTGCCAGTCCCTTCATGAATTCATCCTCTGTCTGTAGAACAGTCCTAGAACCCCTGAACACATTAGCAAAACCCTCTCCCAGGATTTCTGTAAACATACAACAAGAAAATCCTTCTTCAGGGCTTCTGAACCAACAGAAAGGTTCCCAGACCCCTGCAACAACAGCACTGTCCTTCACCAGTGGAAAGTATTCATTCTGTCTGCAGGACAGTCTCCAGACCCCTGCAACAACAGCACTGTCCTTCACCAGTGGACAGTATTCACTCTCTGTCTGCAGGACAGTCTCAGGGCTTCTTAGCCAACAGCCAGGTTCCAGAACTTCTTCAACAAAAGGACTATCTTTCACCAGTGGACAAATCTGGCAAAACAACATCAAAACAGACAGACAAAGTACCAGCAAACAGCCATGTCTCCTCAATCCTTGGCAGCTCAGGGGGCAGGTCTCAAAAGTCCAGGGCGATTCAAAGTGGCTCTCAGCAATCCTTCTCAGTCTCTCTCTGCCTCCACGTGGGTGCCGCTTCCAAAAAGATCTTCCGCTTCTCTCTTGTGTCTCCAAATCTACGTCACCAGCTCCTCCCAGTTCAGGACTTTCTTTTCACATCAACAAGTCCATCCTACAGGTGGGATTAACAAGCTCTGGTTTTTAACACAATCAATTTGAAAACCAAGCCCAATACAGGGGAATCTCCACATTCCATTACTATCACATCCATGAAGGATGCTTCCTGGGATAATGCTTGTGGTGTCTGGGCTTGAAAAAGTATAGGTGGTCTAGGGGCTGGGTGTCCTGCAGCTCCCAGGATTCTTGTGCTTACATTCTTGTCAGCAGTCATGAGTCTAAAGTGGGTATTGTTGATGAAGGAAGGTGGATCAGTTCACTAATTGCTTCCATCAATGATGGCTGTGATATTTGAGCTAGAAAACAGGATAGGAATGGGGGGATCTGCTATTCCCAAGGCTATTTGGTTCAGGGCCCTGAAATATCCCCATTGGCCTCTGAGGGGAGGTGCAGGTAATGATGGTAGTCTGCCTTTCTTGTCACAAGTCACCTCCAGCCAGGCTGTTTTGCCTGCCATGGATGTGGAAGTTAGTCAGCTGCTGGTGAGAAAGGCTGCTCCCTTTTCTAATAATGGTTTTTTCAAGAGTGATGGCTATGGGGACTGGACTGAAGAAGGTGGACCCCCATACCAACAAGTAGCAGGGGTCATGATGGGGGTGGTAAGATTGAGTTCTTTACTCCTCAAATTTGACAAGAGGGTTATCTTGTGTGCTCAGAAAGGTCAGAAAATTTGGACTTGCTACTGATTGCTAGCTAGCAGTGTTCCTTTAACAGTAGTAACTCATGGCAGGTTTTTTGTTTTGTTTTGTTTTGTATCCGGATCTAAGAGAACACAATTTGGAAAGGCAACTTCAGGGTAATACAAGGGAATTGATCCTCAGAACCCAGCAAAGAGATATGCCTATGAGGAGCTTCAAGGGATTTCCATTAAGAGAGAAAAGGACTTCCACCCAACCAATAGTTATGACTCAAACTTTTGCCACATGAATTTTCCAAGAGGTGCTGTTGCATACCTACTCACAATGTGACATCTTCACCTTCACTTTAGAATTATTACCTGCCTTCAAAACTCTGGTTCTCCCTGAATCATTTCCTTATATGCTTCGTTTTAAGCACTCTTAACCTCCTCAAATTAATTTGCATTTACTTTTAGGTTTGTACTTTGTGTGTGAAAGGTAGACCATAATGTCTTTGAGGATAGGGGCTATTTTTCATTTGGGGCTGTGGGTTTTTTGTCCTTCACACAGTGTTGTCCAAATAGTAGGTGATCAACAAAGAATTATTTACTTGGATAATAAGCAAATAATTTAAACTCTCAAAGCTGTAGTTTCCCCTTCAGTGAAATGGGAAAGAAGGAGATAAGCATCTATATACTACCTACTGTTGCTAAGTGCTTTTTACAAATATCATTTCATTTGGTCCTCACAATAACCTTGAGAGGTAGGAGATATTATTATCCTCATTTTATACTTGAAGAAACTTAGATTAAGTGACTTGCTAGGGTCACAAAGCTAGTAAGTATCTGAGGCCATATTTGAACTCAGGTCTTCTTGTCTCTAGGCCCAGTGTTCTGTCCATTGTACCACCAGCTACCCTCAAAATGTTGATAATTCTATTTACACTATCTCCCTCATACAGTTGCTGTGAGGAACTTGCTTTGTAAAACACAAAACTTTGTTTAGATGTGACATTATTATTATGTGGAAAAGTCTAGCAAGGAATGTGGATGTGGAGGTTTATTGTAGCTGTAGGGATTTATCTAAATAGAAAATTTACATGAAAAAAGCTTGGAACCTACATTGGTTTAGGATTGCCAAGAGAATCATGAGTTGAAAATGTGTTTTAGATAGAAATAAATATATTTAGATGTATTCTGAAATTTGACTGACATAAAATATTGCAAAATGTTTGAGCTTCTGAAGGAAGAAAATAGTAAAAAGATCTCAGACTATATTGTAATTTAAAGAATATTTCTAAAAAACATATGACCTAGTGTCCCTTGGCCTAAAACTTCTTGAGTCAAATTCATTATTGCATTCAGTCTGAGGTCTCTTGCTTTGCATGGGTCCCTTTCGCGGGTAAAACCGATCGGCCAGGAGCTTTTCCAAGAGTCCTCCACAGTGATAGGTAAGGTGTGCAGGGAGCTCTGCTACTGGAGCTGGGAAAGTTGGAATGGGAAAGCCCATAGAAATTAAGTAGAAATTAGTGAGGACCCAAATGCAAGATTCAAAATGTTATATGCAGCAGAATGGTGAGTTACCAGAATAGTGATAACAAAATGCAAAGAAAAAGACAAGAGGCACATGTGGAAGTAATGCAGAAATAGACATTCATAGTAAGAGAGCAAACTACTTTTCTAAGTAGTTTGAGGCTTCACAGAGAGTCCACAGAAAAGTTGTGAAGTTCTTCATGGAAAAAATAACTATACCCATGATAACCTTCATATGTGATGCATATACGCCCTTTCTGTTTCTCAGAACTAGTTTCAGCTGTGAATAGCTCCCAACTTCTATCTACCAGGATTCCCCACATGATATCCTTGGGTGACTGGAATGATGGTGGTACCAATGACAGTAATAGGAAAATCAGGGATAAGGGAAGATATGGAAGGATATGGTTAGGGAGGATATGGAAGAAAAGATAGTGAATGGAACTCTCTCTCTTCATACAGACACCACCCTAGTTCATTTCATATATATCAGATAGAGACAGAGAGAGATGCATAGAGGATATTCAGAAATCAGAGGCCTGAAATCAGCTTTTGAAATAACAAAAAGAAATAGACCAGAGAATTTAGAGTATATAATATAATATCTCATCAGAGAAACAGGGTTTCTGAATAAAAATAAAGTGAAATATTTTACACTCAAAAAATTATAAACATGAAAGAAAATTTTGGAGAAGGAAGCAAAAGATAACCAATTAGAAAGAATGCATGAGAAACAGGGTGAGGGAGGAGTGTGTATGGAAGCAGAGATAGAATAACTTGACCTTAGGAGTAGTGAGTGATCATGGCAAGGAAAAAAAGGACATTTTTTACTTTCATGATCTGACATATATCATCACTAAATTATACTGCTTCCATTTGACATTACTTCTTTTTTTTTAATAAGCAATTGGGGTTAAGTAACTTGCTCAAGGTTACACAGCCAGTTATTTCTGGGTGTGGTGCTGAGTATCTGAACTCGGCTTTGATCACCAGGTCATCCAAACACTGGAGCCGGTGCTCTTACTTGCTGAGCCACCTGGCCGCCCCGTGACATTACTTCTTAATGAATTGCTATGTATAAGAGAAAATGGTCCCACCAAAACCAAAATAAATAAAATAAAAGAGATAAAGAAATAACTAGAGGAAGGAGGGATGTGGTGAGAGGTACAAATGTACTAAGAAAGAAATGGGATAGAGGAGGTAGCTCAAATATGGTAATCCAGAAGTTCTATCTTCAATATAGAGATACAAGAAAGGAACATGAGCAAAGCATGACTGGAGGACTATAATTCAAAAAAGGTTAGAAAGGGATAGAAAAAGGGCAGCCAGGTGGCGCAATGAGTAAGAACACCGGCCCCAGAGTCAGTAGACCTAGGATTGAATCCGGGCTCAGATACTTAGCATCACGCCCAGAAATAACTGGCTGTGTAACCTTGAGCAAGTTATTTAAACCCAATTGCTTTAAAAAAAAGGGGGGGGGGAAATAGAAAAAAGGATATGTACCATATAAATACAAAGTCAAGAAAAGGTACCACAGAAGAATTATGCTGAAACTAAGAGATTTGTAGACAAACTTTAAACCTCTTGCTTACCTAAATAGATCATTCAATTAACCCATCAGTCATCAATCTCAAACATTTATTAAAATCTTACTATATGTTGGGTACTATGTTAATCATTGGGGATGTAAGGAAAAAGGGCAGTTCCTGCCCTGCCTACAAGGACCTTACATTCTAATGGGAGGGGCACCATAAATCAGAACCCCAGAATATTCATGACAGATGAAATGTAACATTACAGGGGCTGGCACAGGAGTCTGGGGGACTAGGAAAGGCCTCTTGAAAAAAATACACTAGAGTTGAATCTTTTTGTTTTTTTAATTTTTTGGTCTTTATTAATTTGTTTGTTTACTTTTAATTTATAAGATTCAGTTCCACAATTCCTTGAGTTTCAAATTTTCTCTCCCTCCCTTCCCCCCCCCCCCACCATGACTGCATACAATCAAATATAGGATCTGCAAATACTTTCACATTAGGCATTAGTCAGGTTGTAAAGAAGGATTGTATCAGATGGAATGAACAATGGGAAAGAGGAAACAAAACCGAAAAAGAGCAGGTAGTTTGCTTCAATCTGGATTCAAACTCAGTTCTTTCTCTGGATGTAGACATCTCTCTCCATCACGAGTCTTTTGGGGTTGACTTATAACCTTGCATTGCTGAGAAGAGTCCAGTCTATCAAAGTTGGTCATCACACATACGTTGTGTCTGTAATTGTGTACAAATTTCTCCTGGTTCTACCCTTCTCACTCAGCATCAGTTTGTATAAGCCTCTCCAGGTAAATATGAAGTCCATCTGCTCCTCATTTCTTATAGCACAATAGTATTCCATTACATGCATATACCACAACTTGTTCAGCCATTCCCCAATTGATGGGTACCCCCTTAATTTCCAGTTCTTTGCCACCACAAAAAGAACTGCTATAAATATTTTTGTACATATGGTTCTTCCTCCCACTTCTATGATTTCTTTGGGATACAACCCTAGAAGTGGTATTGCTGGGTCAAAGGGTATGAAACCATTTATAGCCCTTTGGGCATAATTCCAGATTGCTCTCCAGAATGGTTGGATCAGTTCACAACTCCACCAGCAATGCATTAGTGTTCCAATTTTTCCACATCCTCTCCAGCATTTGTCATTTTCCTGTTTTGTCATCTTAACCAATCTGACTGGTGAGATGTGGTTCCTCAGAGTTATTTTGATTTGCATTTCTCTAATCAATAGTGATTTAGAGCATTTTTTTCATATGCTTATAGATATCTTTAATTTCTTCCTCTGAAAACTGCCCGTTCATATCCTTTGACCATTTATCAATTGGGGAATGACTTCTATTCTTATAGATTGAACTCAATTCTCTGTATATTTCAAAATGAGTCCTTTATCAGAGACATACATTGTAAAAATTCTTTCCCAATTTTCCACTTCCCTCCTAATCTTGATTACCTTGGCTTTGTTTGTAAAGAAACTTTTCAATTTAATGTAATCTAAATTACCCATTTTGCATGTTATAATACTCTCTAATTCTTGTTTGGTCATAAAGTCTTCCCCTCTCCACAAATCTGACAGGTAAACTATTCCTTGCTTTCCCAGATTGCTTACAGTATCAGCCTTTATACCTAGATCATGCACCCATTAAGACTTGATTTTGGTATATGGTGTTAGATAATGGTCTATGCCCAGTTTCTGCCATACTATGTTTCAGTTTTCCCAGCAGTTTTTGTCAAATATTGAGTACTTATCCCCAAAACTGGGATCTTTGGGTTTATCAAACAATATTTTACTATAGTCATTGACTACTGAGTCTCGTGTTCTCAATCTATTCCATTGATCCACCCTTCTATTCCTGAGCCAGTACCAAGTAGTTTTGAGGACTGCTGCTTTATAATACAGATTAAAATCTGGTATAGCTAGTCTACCTTCCCTAGCATTTCTTTTCATTAATTCCCTTGATATTCTGGACCTTTATCAGAGACATAAGTTGTAAAAATTCTTTCGTAATTTTCCACTTCCCTCCAAATGAATTTTTTCTTCTTCCAAATGAATTTTGTTACTGTTTTTAATAGCTTTATAAAGTAGTTTTTTGGTAAATTAATTGGTATGGCACTAAATATATAACTTAATTTAGGTGAAATTGTCATTTTTATTATATTAGCTCAACCCAGCCACGAGCAATTGATGTTTTTCCAGTTAGTTAGATCTGACTTTATTGTATGAAAAGTGTTTTGTAGTTGTGTTCATATAGGTCCTGGGTTTGTTTTGGCAGGTAGATTCCCAAATATTGTATAAAGTCTACAGTAACTTTAAATGGGATTTCTCTTTCTATCTCTTGCTGTTGAACCTCATTAGAAATATACAGGAATTGGGGCAGCCAGGTGGCACAGTGAGTAAGAGCACCAGCCTCAAAGTTGGGATGACCTGGGATCGAATCCAGGCTCTGATACATAGCACCACACCCAGAAATAACTGGCTGTGTAGCCTTGAGCAAGTTACTTAACCCCAATTGCTTTAAAAAAAAAAAATATATATATATATATATATATATATATATATATATATATATATATATATATATATATATATATACAGGAATGCCGAGGATTTATGTGGGTTTATTTTATATCCTGCAAATTTGCCAAATTTATTTATTGTCTCAAGTAGCTTTTTACTTGGTTCTGTAGGGTTCTCTAAGTGTATCATCATCCACAAAGAGTGATAGCTTGGTTTCTTCTTTTCCTAATTTGATTCCTTTGATTTCTTTTTCTTCTCTAATTGCTACTGCTAACATTTCTAGTGCCAGATTGAATAAGAGAGGTGATAGTGGACACCCTTGTTTCACTCCTTATCTTATTGGAAATGCTTCTGACTTATCCCCATTACATATAATACTTGCTGATGGCTTTAAATAGATGCTACCTATTATTTTAAGGAAGACCATTTGTTCCTGTACTTCTAGTGTTTTTAATAGGAATGGATGTTGTATTTTGTCAAAAGCCTTTTCTGCATCTATTAAGATAATCATGTGGTTTCTGTTAGTTTTATTGGTGATATGATCAATTATACTGATGGTTTTCCTAATATTAAACCATCCTTGCATTCCTGGAATAAATCCTACCTGATCAAAGTGTATTACTCTTGTGATAAGTTGCTGTAGTCTTTTTTGCTAATATTTTATTTAAAATTTTTGCATCCATATTCATGAGGGAAATTGGTCTATAATTTTCTTTCTGTTTTATCTCTTCCTGATTTAGGTATCAGTACCATACTTGTGTCATAAAAAGAATTTGGTAGGACTACTTCTTCACTAATTTTCCCAAATAGTTTGTAGTGTATTGGAATTGATTGTTCTTTAAATATTTGATAGAATTCACTAGTAAATCCATCTGGCCCTGGAGATTTTTTCCAAGGGAGCTCACTGATGACTTGTTTGATTTCTTTTTCTGAGATGGGGTAATTTAAATAATTTACTTCCTCTTCAGTTAATCTGGGCAACTTATATTTTTTTTTAAATATTCATCCCTTTCACTAAGATTGTCAAATTTATGTGCATACAATTGGGCAAAATAATTCCTAATTATTGTTTTAATTTCCTCTTCATTGGAGGTAGATTCACCCTTTTCATTTTTGATACTAACAATTTGGTTTTCTTCTTTCTTTTTTTATCATATTGACTAAGGGTCTATCAATTTTATTGTTTTTTTTTTTTACAAAATCAGCTCTTAGTTTTATTTATTAACTCAATAGTTTTCTTAATTTCAATTTTATTAATCTCTCCTTTGGTTTTCATATTTCTAATTTAATATTTAATTGGGGATTTTCAATTTGTTCTTTTTCTAGTTTTTTCAATTGCATGCCCAATTCATTGACCTCCATTTTCTCTAATTTATTCATGTATGCACTCAGGGGTATAAAACTTCCCCTAAGAACTGCCTTTGCTGCATCCCACAAATTTTGATACGTTGTCTCATTATTGTCATTCTCTTGAATGAAGTTACTGATTGTTTCTATAATTTCTTGTTTGACCCACTCATTCATTTTTTTTCAACAACATAATTCTTTATTTACTAGCCAAAACAATCCTAATTGCATCAAAGCTTGGAAATAAAACTGTTTGCAAGTAGTCAGTCACTGAGATAATAGACCACAGTAAGGAAGAAAAGAAGAAAAAAGCAAGAAAGTTTGGTTAGAGAGTTTGCTCATTGAACTGAGCTGGTTCATTCATAACAGCTAATTCCTGTCCCATATGAAGATGGAATTTCTTTATTCAGCCTTCTAATAGACCCTGTGGCAAGTCACATTGTTCATAACACAGTGCACCAATAGCTTTCCATATTCTACTTTTCTTGTTATTGTGCTTTCCTTCCCATCCCAAGACTGTAGCTGGATCAATGTATCATTTTCAAGGGTACAAAGAGTCTGAATTTTCCTGCCATCAGCTGTGGTCTCCTCAAACTCCTCACCAAGTTTAAAAGAGAATTGTGTAGTTTTTATGGTACTCTCAGTCTTACTGGTAATTACATCCCCATTTTCAGAGATATAAACATCTGGTTTGGACATTCCAGCCATTTTCCTCAGGGCCATCCCCACTCCTAATTCCTTCATGTACTGGTTGAATCCTTTACTTTCCACAAGGTGCCATCTGCCCAGCAACTGCTTGGGAAAGACCGTAGTGATTCAGGAGAGATGAGGAGGGACTGACCCACTCATTCTTTGGATTAAATTGTTTAATTTCCAATTAGTTTTTAGTCTATCTTTACATGGCCCTTTATTGCATTTGATTTTTATTGCATCATGATCTAAGAAGGATGCATTTAATATTTCTGCCTTTCTGCACTGAATTGTGAGTTTTTTATATACTAGTACATGGTCGATTTTTGAGTATGTTCCATGAGCCGCTAAGAAGAAAGTATATTCCTTTTTATCCCCATTCAGTTTTCTCCAGAGATCTATCATATCTAGCCTCTCTAAAATTCTATTTGCCTACTTCACTTCTTTCTTGTTTATTTTGAAATTAGATTTATCAAGTTCAGAGAGAGGGAGATTAAGGTCCCCCACTAGTAAAGTTTTGCTATCTTCCTCTAATTTCCTTAACTTCTCCTCTAGGAATTTGGACGCTATACAACTTGGTGCATATATGTTAAGTAATGATATTGCTTCATTCTCGATGGTGCCTTTTAGCAGGATATAGTTTTCTTCCTTATCTCTTTTAATTAGATCTCTTTTTGCTTTTTCTTTATCTGAGATAAGGATTGCTACCCCTGCTTTTTTTTACTTTAGCTGAAGCATAATATATTCTACTCCAGCCTTTTTTTTTTAAGCAATTGGGGTTAAGTAACTTGCTCAAAGTTACACAGCCAGTTATTTCTGGGTGTGGTGCTAAGTATCTGAGCCTGAATTCAATCCCAGGTCATCCCGACTCTTGGGCCAGTACTCTTACTCACTGAGCCACCTGGCTGCCCCTAAGCAATTGGGGTTAGTCAACTTGCTCAAGGTTACACGGCCAGGTGTTTCTGGGTAGATGCTAAGTGTCTGAGCCCGGATTCAATCCCCAGATCATCCCGACACTGGGTCTAGTGCTCTTACTTGCTGTGCTACCTGGCCTCCCCAACTCCAGCCTTTTACCTTTACCCTGTGCATATCCCTTTGTTTCAAATGTGTTTCTTGTAGACAGCATTGTAGGATTATGGTTTTTAATTCATTCTGCTATCCTCCTTTGTTTTATGGGAGAGTTTATCCCATTCACATTCACAGTAATGATTACTATCTGTCTCTTTCCCTCCATCCTATTCCCTCCCCTGCTTATGTTTTCCTTTTTTCTTTCTCCCTTCCCCTCCTTAAGGGTTTTCCTTTTGACCACTGTCTCCCTCAGTTTTCCCCAGATCCCCCTTCTTCACCTACCCTCTCCCCTTACTGTTATTTCCCTCCCTTCTAATCACCCACTTCTTATCCCCCCACCCTTTATCCTCCTACTGCCTATAGGATACAATAGATTTTTATACTTATCAGAATATGTTTGACCCCAAACCAATGAGAGTAAATTTCATACAGTGCTCCTTTCCCTCTCTCCTTTCCCTCTATTTAATGAGTTTTTTATCTTTTCACATTAGAATCTTAAACTTAGGGGCGGCCAGGTGGCTCAGCAAGTAAGAGCATCGGCTCCAGTGTCGGGATGACCTGGGTTCAAATCTGGGCTCAGATACTTAGCACCACACCCAGAAATAACTGGCAGTGTAACCTTGAGCAAGTTACTTAACCCCGATTGCTTTTAAAAAAAAAGAATCTTAAACTTAACTAATTATGTTGATCCGTCTTTGAACCAGAACTAGCAAGAATAATATTCAAATGATGTTCCTCTCCCTCTTTCCTTCCCCTCTATTATAGTGTGTTTTTATGCCTCTTTGTATGGCATAATTTACCTTTTTCTGTCTCATCCTTTCCTTTTATCCCATTACAGTTACTTTGAATCCTTTAATAAGGTTTTTTTTTTTATCATGAGATTAGTTCATTTATACCCACACCCTCTATCTATCTATCTATCTATATATATATATATATAGATAGATAGAGAGATATAGATATAGATATATATCCCTTTAAAAGATCATGATAATCATATCAATTTCAATATTGACAGTTAGCAGCTTCTCATATAGGGATGTAAACCATTTGCTCTTATTGAATTCCAAATTATGTGCATGTGTGCGTGAATGTGTATGTGTGTATGTGTGAGTGTGTGTTTTCCTTATTTACTTTTTATGTCTTTTTTGAGTCTTGTAATTGTAGATCACATTTTCCATTGAGCTCTGGGTTTTTCATCAGGAAAGTCTGGAAGCCCCTTATTTCATTAAATGACCATCTCCTTGCCTGAAAGATTATGCTCAGTTTTGCTGGGTAGTTAATCCTTGGTTGCAGTCCTAGCTCTTTTGCCTTATGAAATATCAAGTTTCAGTCCCTTCAATCTTTTAATGTAGAAGCTGCTAGGTCCTGTGTAATCTTGACTGCAGTTCCAGGATATTTGAATTGTTTCTTTTTGGCTGCTTACAATATTTTCTCCTTAATCTTATAATTCTAGAATATGGCTACTATATTTCTTGGAGTTTTCAATTTGGTATCTCTTTCAGGAGGAGACCAGTGACTTCTTTCAATGACTATTTTACCTTCTGATTCTAGGACTTCAGGACAGTTTTCTTTGACAATCTCTTGTAGGATGTTGTCCAGGCTGGTTTTTTCAACATGGCTTTCCAGTAGACCAATAATTCTTAAGTTATCTCTCCTGGATCTGTTCTTCAGATCAGTTGTTTTTCCAGTGAGATATTTTACACTTTCTTCCAATTTTTCAATCTTCATGTTTTGTTTGATTGACTTTTGGTGCATCATAGAGTCCTGAGTTTTGATTTGAATTATTCTCTTCAGTTAGCTTTTGAAGGTCCTTTTTTAGGGAGGTATTTTCTCCAATTAGTTCAAAAGTTTTACTTTTTAAGGATTTGTTTCTTCAGTGAGACTTTTTTCCAATTTAGTCACTGTAGATTTAAATTTATCTTCTACCTCCCTGGTTTGGCTTTTAAAATCTTTCTTGAGCTCCTCTAAGAATGCTTTTTGGGCTTGAGACCAATTCATATTTCCATTTGTAGTCTCTGATGTGGACACAGAGTCCATGGTGTCTCCTGAAAGTGTTCTTCTTGTTCAGATTAATAGGACTCTATTGTCTTTGGTCTTGCCTCTGCAAGTTGATTCTGGCCTATTAATTGCCTATTTCCTGTCCTTTAAAGTGTATTTCTGCTCCTGAGATACAGAGGGCTCTGACCCAAGCTTCTCAGACTGGGAGCTAGGTGCCTGGTTGTTGGCTTTGTGTTCTGTAGCCTCTGGGTGTCTAGATTGAGGCCAAGACCAAGACTCTTGGTGTTACCCCTGAGTTACCCTGAGGCTCACAGAGTAACCTGTGGAGGAAGGAGGAAGGGTGGTCTGGCCACTTGAGATTTCTGTCTCTATGCCCCTGGGCTATAGCTCAGGCAGGTTTTTGCTGGACAGGTGAGGTGGGGCTTGTTGGGACCACTCCCACTCTTCTCTTCAGACTGCTTACTGCTTCAGTTATACCCTTTCTCTGGGACTCCTAAACCTGAGGCTATTTCTGCTATTTCGGGATTTTACTCTGGGTGGGACATTTATCTCTGGGTTTCTTGGTCAGGGAGGGGGAAGTGGAGCAGCCAGAGTTTACTTTGCCATCCTGGCCCCTGGAAAATCAGGCAGGTGATTTTTAAACTTCCAGGCTGGGGGCTGATTGCCCCAGGAGAAGCTGCTGTCTCTGCTGCAGGCCTTGAGCTTTATCTTACCCAGTTCAGATGGACTCTCCTGTCCCATGGTGAGATGACCCCTGTGCTTTCTCTTACCCAGCTCCGAGGGATCCACCTATCCCATTGTGAGAAGCTGGTGAGACGCCTGTGAATCAACCTTGAGGTGGATAAGTCTGCTAGCTGGGGCTCCTTCTCACTCTGCTATGGTCCACTCTCTAGAATGGGCTGGTGCAGCCCCCACATGCTCCATGCTCCCCCTGCCCCAACCCATGTGGGCACTTTCCTGGGCTGGATTCTGCCACACTGGTCACCCAGTTGATTCTAACGCTCCAAAATTCATTCAGATTCACTTTTTAAAGTTTAGTGACAGGATTCACAGAAGAGCTTAGAAAAGTTACTCCTTCTGTTCCGCCATCTTGGCTTCACCCTCTCTAGAGTTGAATCTTAAAAGAAACCAAAAAGGAGGGCATTCTAGCTGTGGGAAACAACCAGTTTAAAGGCATGGACCTGGGAGCTGGAGTGTTGTGTTTGAGGAAAAACAAGTAAGGCAGCAGAGTGGATCTGTGAGTGTGTGCAGATAAACTGAATGGTAGAAATGGAGTGGCAGGAGCTTTAAGCCTGAGGGATGGGGTGGAGCACTTTCAATCATTCAGGTGAGAGATTATAAGGAAATGAACTAGGGTGGTGTCTGTATGAAGTGAGAGGAGATATAAGAAAGATATGGCAAACTGAGTTCTTAAGTGAACAAGTAAGAGTAGAGTATGCCATCAGCTGTGAAAACCAGGGGGACTAGGAGGTTGCTGTGCCTTTAATAGTAACTGGGGAGGTTAAAAGAGGAAGAAGGGTTTGGATGAGAATATAAATTAATTCTATTTTGGATATTTTGAGTTGGAGTTGTTTATGGGCCATCCAATTTTAAATATTCAATGAGTCATTGGTGATAAAGCTTAGGAGACAGACTAAGGCTGGATAAATAAATTTGGGAACCATTGTACAGGTAGATTTAACCTCTGAGAGTAGAAAGTATCCCAAAAGTGAAGCAGTATAAAAAGAAGAGAGAAGAGAGTCCAGGACAGAGCCTTAGGGAACCACTGAAAGTGGTTATAATATAGATGAAAATCTAGCAAAGAGAGAATGAAGAGAGGTGAAGTAGGAAAACAGTAGAGATCAGTCATAAAAACACAGAGACCATATACAGAAGGAGAGTGTGGTTATTGGTGTCAAATGCTGCAGAGACGTTGGTCATAGATGAAGAATGAGAAAAAGCTATTTGATTTAGCAATTAAGAGATCATTGATAACTTTGGAGAGCAATTTCAATTGAATGATGAGGTTGGAAGTCAGATTGCAGAGGGTTTAGAAGAAAGTGAGGATAAGAGAGGAGAGAAATAAAGTTAATCAATGAACAGAAAGAAGAAAAAGTTGAAGTAATACTAAGTAACAATTTAATTACATTCAAATAACTTAATCATGTCATGCAATAATGTGTTAGTCTATAGGAAAAGACTAGAATTAGAGTAGTGTTAACATTAGCAGTAATGAGGTCAAAATGTTGCTTTCAAGAGGAAATAAATAAAATCAATACAAAGGAAAGGAAGAAGAAAATCCTAGATATGAATAAATTAGATAAATCAGTAATATGAAAAAATGACAGCATGGATGAAGCATTCAGTTCCAGAAAAACAATATACACAATAACTGCAATGGAAATGGAAAAAATAATGAAATGAAACTACACATTATATCACTATAACAACCAAACTTGATCCCAGAAAAAAATATGAGAAAATGTGTCTCTTTCCTTTTGTTGAAAATGTAGGAGTTAGGAGTGTGGAATGTGGCAAATTCTATCAGACACAGTTAATGAATTAGTTGTTCTTGCTTGATGTGTTGTTTGTTTTTAATCATCATTATGAGGCGTATTATGATACAGTAGACAAAACATTAGCCCTGTAGTTAGGCACACCTTCATACAACTCTCGCCACTGCCATATACCATGTGACCTTGGGTAAGTCACTCATCCTGTCACCATATCAGGCAATTCTCTAAAACTAGATTGTAGAAAAGGTGTCAACCTACATTGGTAAAGAAAGTTTTTCACTGGGAGCTACCTACAGCAATGAAATTACAAGTCTGGGGGGAAAAATTTTGTTGCAATGGAAGACTCACTGGATAAGGGATCAGCAAGTATATTCAGAAGGGTATGTATGAGAATATATATATATATATATATATATATATATATATATATACATTCTGTGAAAAGAGAGATAATCAAGCATCATCATCACAGAAGTTTGTCCTATTTCTCTATATCCTCTAAAGATTTAATGAATTTGGGCAGCCAGGTAGCACAGCGAGTAAGAGCACTGTCTCCAGTGTTGGGATGACCTAGGGATCAATCCGGGCTCCAACACTTAGCACCCACCCAGAAACCTCCTGGCCGTGTAACCTTGAGCAAGTTATTTAACCCTAATGGCTTAGGGGCAGCCAGGTGGCTCAGTGAGTAAAAGCACCGGCTCCAGTGTCGGGATGACCTGGATCAAATCCGGGCTCAGATACTTAGCACCACACCCAGAAATAACTGGCCGTGTAACCTTGAGCAAGTTACTTAGCCCCAATTGCTTTTAAAAAAAAAATAAAAGATTTGATGAATTTATTTATTCATCTATCCATTTAAAAACATTTCTATAGAGAGCTAGGTACTAAGTGAGATACAAAATACCTGACAATATTTAACCAAATCTGTGAATTCATTGGATAGTGAATTTCTAATAAAATAGACTCCCTATACCAATGTATATTGAAAGTTTTTCTACTTTCTAACCACTGCATCAGATTATTTAATAAAAATAGAAAAAAATTTAACAACCAATAAAAACAAATAGTTCAGAAAAAAACAATATATCGTCTTTGGAAGTATATTCAAAATTCTACACGACCATCCTCCCATCTCTTCAACAAAAGAAGAGATGTATATTTTTCCAGATATTTTCTAGGTCCAAGCTTTATTACTATTTCTAAATAATGCTTAGTTTCATTTTATTTCCACATACAAGGTTCAGGCATTTCACATGCACCCCAAGGGAATATTGGGGGTGGGGGAATATGATAGTTATGCACAAGCATTGGAAGAGTTGTTGAGAAGGGATGGGACTTGGGCTATAGATAATAAGATATTTGCAGACTGAGAAGAGCTTAGTTCTCTCCATTTCCCTATTATTTATTCACATATCACTGTTTTATGACTTTAAACCCAAAAAGTCTATCTTTGTGCCTCAATGTCCAATCAAGGAAAGTGTTGTTATTGTTGCTCTTACTGTTGCTGTTGCTGCTATTGTTGCTGCTGCTGTTGTTAATATGAACTTGGAAACAGAAAATGTGGGATCAAATTCTGACTATACTATTGACTATCAATGTTACCTTATCCAAGTCACATCCCTTGCCTGGGCCTCAGTTCCCTTGTCTATAAAATGAAAGAATTAAAATAGAGGATCTCATCCTGAACCTTATGGAGATAGCTTCCACAAGTCTCTGAGAAAAAGAAAAAGAAAACTGGTAAAAAAAAAATCAAGATCCTTTTAAAAAAAACATATGAAAAGCCACAAACAGCCAGAAAAATAAGGAAAGAGAGATAGAGACACATGGAATCAGAGACAACAGAGAAATAGAAACAGAGACCAAGAGATCAAGAGACAGAACAAGAGAGAAGGAAAGAGCATTATGTGAGAGATTGTTACTATCTCATAGTGACCATTACTAACAAGCAATATCTTAATACATTTAGTCCTTTGTACTGAATTTATAGAATTCTAAAATAATTTCTCTATGGGGGAAAAAGAAACACCTATTCAGTTTCAAAAAATCACAAGGTTTCCAGATGCTTTACAGTCTACTTTCCTGAAAGAAAAAAAAATTACTAATTTGACTGTTATTTAAATTAGTCTGTTTTATAACAGTGATTTCACAATAGTCAGAACAAGACAAAATGGCCCCTCTATTTTTGAAGAAATAAACATTTTTCTAAAATCCACTACTACTACCAGTTTGACTCCAAAGCTGCTATAATGTATTCTTAAGCCATTAATCCAAAAGAACTAAGAAAATATGTTTATAGAGACAACAGTGATGTTTGCTCACCTGGTTCACTAATGGTATTTTCTCTTTTACTGATGCCATTAAATCATAGTCCAAGGTCCTTGGAACATTTTAGGTAAAACCAAGAAATAGTTCGTGGAATTCAGGCAAATACAAAAATATATATGTATCATGTCAATCCATTTCTTTCCCTAATGGTGGGCTTTTATTTTTTTTGGTCACTGAGGGAAATGTAATAACTGCCAATAATGAAAGTCTTAGCCACAGTGAGGAGCCCTACCATCACTAGACATAAGGGACTAACTTCAATATTGCCACTATATATAATTCTAGACCTTTAAGCTCCTCTTTCTAGGCCAAATTCTGCCTGCCACTACTTAATTGGGCACAATCCTATATTGACCCTGGGGGAATGAAATGTTCTTGGAGTAAACTATTCACCTGCTAATTTTTTTTCAAGACATCAAGATATCATTTAGTGCCCTGAAAGAGGTAATTTACCATCTGGTACTTTGAAAGAGTTACTGACTGAGCAGTTTACTGCTGGAAGGTATTTAACACCCCAGCCTCCCTTTACCCTAGAAATAGTTTTCTTTTATAATCAAGATGATTAGCTTCCTTTTACTCCTATTTCTATCTGAATTTCCCTGTCACAGTCAGGGGTCTCATTTATAGGCAACCTTTGTGGAAAGATGGCCATGATGCTCACAGTATGAGTGCACAGGAACGCCGTTTATTCTCAAGTGTATTATTGTTTTATTATTATTTTATGTGGTGCATTTTCTCCAGGGAATTAAAGGGACATCATAAGCTTTAAATGCCCAATGAATAGAATTATGCAAAAAATAACCTGAAATATGAACAATTTTCTTATTAATAAGAAACCTGCAGACTGAATTTGGCACTGTTTCTGTAAATTTAACATCGGGGGTTTAGAGTGAGGAAGGATATTTCACTAATTATAGAGAAAGCTAAGATAATAAATGGATTTCTCCCATCACTTCTCTCTTCCCTTACTGAAATTGAGCCCCCTGTATTCAAATAATCTACTGTAGTGGTCCCTAAAATGTTGTCAACTGACCACTGAAAAGGTATTTTAATTTTAAATTCCATCAAATATGCATGAGGAAAAGTATATGCTTGAATGGCTTATGCTCAAGTCTAAACACAAAGAACTCTGGGCTTGACTCTCAGGAGATTTCACTACAAGCTGTGCAAGATCTGATACCAAAACCTGCTGGTTGTAATACTAGGGTAGAAACCTGGTAGAATGTGACTGGAAGGGTCCAGTGACACAGATTCTTGCTTTCACCTTTTGATTCATGTTATCCACATCTTTCTCCATGTGAGAAAATCACAGATGGAGGTTGGGAAGCAGAATTTTTGTGAGTGCCATTCCTGGCCCTAATTCTCTTCAAAAAATCTTAAATTATTGAATAATCTATGATTTCTGTTTATTTCGTGATTCTTCACAGACTTGGCAGAGAATTGGCACTTCTAAATCTCTATCTCCTTTATCATTAGATCACTTTGTGAACTTGGATAAAAAAAAATCCAAGTTCAAATTTGTATTTCTGTTATTGTTTATGAGGAGAGGTCAGGAGCCATAATGTGTAAGGTATACTGGGAATTAAAAGAGGTAGAAGTTTTAATGATTGCTATTAATTAGACATGTGACCTGTATAAGTCACAGTCCCTCTTGATTTAAGTTTCCTTGACTAAGTGGACAAAAAGGAGGCCAGAATAGATTTGTTCTAAATTTCCTTCAAGTTTTCCCATTGTATTATACATGAATTCCCAAAGAAATTATTTGTAAAACATCGTTCTAGGCACTGATGATATAAAGACTAAATGGGAGGGGCAGAGCCAAGATGGTGGAATAAAAGCAGGAACTTGCTTGAGCTCCAGCTGCAACCACCTCCAATACCTGTAAAAACTGACTCTAAACAAATTTTAGAGCTACAGAACCCACAAAGTGACAGAGAGAAACAAATCTCCCACTGAAGGCAGCCTGACAGGCCAACAGGAAGGGTCTGTTGCACCAGGATGAGAGCCAAGCACAGTCCCTCATGAGCCACACCAGCCCAGATTCACAGCCCAGATGGCCAGGGCAGACTTCAGAAGAGTAAATTACTAGCAGCTATTGTGGTTTCCAGACTTCTCAACCCATAAAATCCAAAGAGAAAGTAAAAGATCATTAGGGAACTTTGTTGAAACTGGGTTAGAGAAGAGCACGGTCCAGCCCCTGCCCCTGGGACAAGAGGTAGGGAGAGCACAGCAGCTGCAGCTTTTGCCTCATGACTGCCTCCAGAGCTCCTGACCTACAGATTGTAGGGGGACCAACTGACCATTCAGAGGGTAATTGCTTTGACCTGCTTGCATCTGTGTCACAGACTCGGATGGTGGTTCTAGGGTGAGGAGAGCTAGTGTGCCAGTGCTTGTGGTGGCTGTGGAGAGGGTACCCTCCTCAGATCTCTGACAACAGCTTTGACAGCAACTGCGAAAACTGCAGCAATTTGGGACAAAGCTCTCTCCACTCTGGAAGCAGAGTTCTACCATGGCAAAGAGCTCAAAAGTCAAGTAATTGGCTGGCAAGATGAGAAAACAGAGGAAGTGCAATCAGACCATAGAATCTTTTTTGGGAACAAAAAGGATCAAAACATGGAACCAGAAGAAGGCAACAAAGTCAAAACTCCTGCATCAAAAGCTTCCAAGAAAAATATGAGCTGGTTACAGGTCATGAAGGAGCTCAAGAAGGATTTTGAAAATCAAGTAAGAGATGTTGAGGAATAATTGGATAGAGAAATGAAAATGATGCAAAAAAATCATGATAAGTGAGTCAACAGCCTGACTGAAGAAAATAACACCTTAAAAAATAGACTAACTCAAATGGCAAAAGAGGCCCAAAAAGCCAATGAAGAGAAGAATGCCTTAAGAAGCCGAATTTGCCAGATGGAAAAAGAATCTCAAAAGCTCACTGAAGAGAATCGTTCCTTCAGCATTAGATTGGAGCAAATGGAAGCTAGTGACTTTATGAGAAATCAATATACTATAAAACAGATCCAAACAAATGAAAAAATAGAAGGCAATGTGAAATATCTCATTGGAAAAACCACTGACCTGGAAAATAGATCCGGGGGAGATAATTTAAAAATTAATGGACTACCTGAAAGCCATGATCAAAAAAAAAGAGAGTAGAAATCATCCTTCAAGAAATTCTCAAGAAAAATTGCCCTGATGTTTTAGAACCAGAGGGCAAAATAGAGGTTGAAAGAATTCACCTATTGCCTCTTGGAAAAGATCCCAAAAAGAAAACTCCTAGTAATGTCATAGCCAGATTCCAGAATTCCCAGGTCAAGGAGAAAATATTACAAGATATCAGGAAGAAACAATTTGAGTATTGTGGAAACACGATCAGGATAACACTAGATCTCACAGCTTCCACATTAACGGATTGAAGGGCTTGGAATATGATATTCCAGAGACCAGAAAAGCTAGAATTAAACCAAGAATCACCTACCCAGCAAAACTGAGTATAATGATTCAAGGGAAAATATGGTCATTCAATGAAATGGAGGACTTCCAAGTATTCTTCAAGAAAAAAACAGAGCTGAACAGAAAATTTAACTTTCAAATACAAGAAGCAAGAGAAGCATGAGAAGGCAAACAGGAAAAAGAAATCATAAGGAATTTATTAAAGATGAGCTATTTACATTCCCACATGGAAAAACAATAATTGTAACTCATGAGACTTTTCTCAGTATGAGGATAGTTGAAGGAAATATATATATATATATATATACATATATATATAAACATACATATATATATGCATGTATAGGAGGAGGAGGTATGGGTGTATAAGTACATATGTGAGTGTGTATATGTGTGTACATATATACATAGAGGGCACAGGTTCAGTTGAATAGGAAGAGATGATATCTAAAAAATAAAATTAAGAGGTGAGAGAGGAATATAATGAGAGAAGGAGAAAGGGAGAGATAGAATTGGGTAAATTATCTCACATAAAAGAGGCAAGAGAAAACTTACAATGGAGGGGAAGAGCAGGAAGGTGAAAGGGAATGGTTCAACTTTACTCACATTGAATTTGGCTTAAGGAGGGAATAACATACACAATCAAATGGGTATCTTACCCTACAAGAAAGTAGGGGGGAAGGGAATAAGAGGGGAGATGATAGAAAGGAGGGCAGATTGGGGGAGAGGGTAGTTAGAAGCAAACACTTTTGAAAAGGGATAGGTTCAAAGGAGAAAATAGAATAAGTGGGATGTGGGATAGGATGGAGGGAAATATAGTTAGTCTTTCACAATATAACTACTGTGAAAGTGTTTTGCGTAACTACACATGTACAACCTATATTAAATTGCATGTCCTCCCAGTGGGTGTGAGTGAGGAAGGAAGAAGGGAAAGAATCTGGAAATCAAAGTTTTAAAAACAAATGTTCAAAAAATTATTTTTTACATGCAACTGAGAAATAAGATATACAGGCACTGGGGTATAGAAATCCATCTTGCCTTACTAGAAAGTTAGGAGGGAATGGGGGAGGATATAAGAGAGAACAGATTGGGGGAATGGGGTATTCAGTAAGCTCATTCTCGTGGGGCATGGGGTAGGAGAAAGACAGGGAGAAAATTTGTAACTCAAATCCTTGTGGAAATGACTGTTGAAAACTAAAAATAAATAAATTTTAATAATATTTTTTAAAAGGAAGCATTCCAAAGCAAAAAATTTTTAAAGACTAAATGGGAAGTACCTTCTGTCAAGGAGACATTCTTCATGTGAAATACAAGAACTACACAGATTAGTAAGTACAAGATAATTTGAGTAAGGGAAGAGCATTAGCAACTGAAGAGTAGAGGAAAGACTTTCTGTAGGAGAAGCACATGAAATAAGACATCCCCCCATTAAATATATCCATTTTTAAGTCTGACATCTTCTTAAATGTTGGTTCATATATTCATATAACACAAGAAGCAAGGGACATTGTTTAGCTTAATAAAAAGAAAAGTAGATTGGAAGTCAGGAAAGCTAGGATTTAGTTTTGATTCTGCTACTATCAAATAAGATCAAGAACTTTCTTATCTTCAGCTTCCTCTTGTAAATTAAATCTAAAAGTCTATGATTGAGTATTGTTATTTTCATTCTGTATTATCACTCCATTCTCTCTAAGCAGCCTTGCTTGGCTTAGATTCCACAGAACAGCATTCCCTCCCACCTCCTTCCTGCAGCATAAGTTGATCACCAGAAATTTCACCACCATGAAGAATGATTCAGGTTTGGGATACTCTATACTTTATCAACTCACCCTCTATTGTCTTATCCCTCTGGAGGGCTGGAGAGTGGAGCACTAATCCTCCCAAAATCTTACCTTATGCAGGGTCAGGGAACCTGCAGCCTTAAGGCCACATATGGCCCTCTAGGTCCTCAAGTGTGGCCCTTTAACTGAATCCAAACTAAAGGATTTGTTCCATGAAATTTGGGTTTGGGGTCACATTTGAGGACCTAGAGAGCCATATGTGACTGGCTTCAAGGTCACAGGTTTCCCACCCCTACAGGAAGCTCACAAACTTCCTGGTAACCTTATTCTCTATCAGCAGCTCTGCTTGGCTTCTACTCCATGGAACAATATCCTCTACGAGAAGTGAAAAATTTTCAAAATAGTCCACCCAGCATTTGTCAAAAGAATAAATATCTGATAACATACACTCAGAGCTTACTTATAGTTGCCTCTGGGTTTATTACAAAAGAGTGTTACTGAACTTTCTTTTAATCTTTATATTAAGCACTTTAAAGAAACCTTATATTTGCCTGTAAAAGTATTCAAAAATCATGTTAGATGATTACAATAAAAAGTTGTAAATTTTCTGCTTCTCCTTATAATTTCCTCACAAGTAAAGGACAAGTGGAGAGCCTTTGTTCTACTCAGATGCTCTGATTTAATTCTTTCAATACACAAAGAGGGAGAGATGGAATCATTCACCAATAGGTAAACAGCAATTATAAGCAAAAGGTAATATTCTTTAGGGAGCACAATTTCAAGGAGTTTAGGAAATAAACAGGTGGAAATGGAAGACTTTCATCAACAGGAAATGATGAACTACTAAGCAAACTTGAAATACAGAAAGTTTTTTTTATAAGAAAAGTTCAAAGCAGATAAGTACATTGACATTTTTGATTCTACAAAATTTTTATTATTTCATTGGTGAGAATAGCTATTCTATCCATTGATGTAGCTTATATCTTTTTTATGACTCAGTAGAAGATCTTTATAATTGTCTGTATCCAGTAGTCTGGTGATGTCGAGTATTAAGCTAATTCAGATGGTAAGGAAAGGGGAAGGGAACAAACATTTATTAAGTACCTACTATGTGCTAAGCACTGTACAAAGTGATTTAAAAATAACTTGTGTGTTCGACATGATAACTCTGTGAGGTGATCACTATTAATATCCACATTTTAGAGTTGAGGAAACTGAGGACAGAGGTTAAATGACTTACACAGGGTCATATAACTGGGAAGTGTTTGAGGAAAGATTTTTAACATGGGTTTTCCTAACCCCAGGTCTAGTGCTCCATCTACTGTGTTGCCTCAGTGATAATTCATCACTAGGTTCCTTCCAAATCGACAAGATTACCCCCAAGGGTATAATCTGCTTCTATAGTCTTTTAGAACCCAAGACTGTATTCTGGTAATAATGACACATCAAATAGGGTTTTAGTAGAGGCTGTAGACATATAGAACAAAATGAGAGGGAAAAGGGCAGGAAAAGACAGAGAAATAGAGACAGAATACATACACACACCCCAAAATATTAAAAACTGCTATATTTGACATATCAAATAGTTAAATGAGTTTGGAAAAATTGAGGGTGGGGAAAAAAGAGGTTGGGGAAAATTATGATATGAATTTTGATTATGAATATGAATATTATCACAATATGAAGATTATCAACATTTCACAATACGTGGAATGATTCTTGAAAGCATCTAAAACAAATGATAAAATCAACACTGTCTGGTAAGTCAAGAAATACCTCTCTCTTAAAGCGTTAACATACTAACAAGAATCCTGGATTTGGAGTCAAATGACCAAGGACTAAGTTCTAGCTATGATACTAAAGACTGTGTGCCTTGGACAAGTAACCTAATCAATAAAGGTCTCATTTCCCTCATCTAATAAATAAGGGAATTGAAATAGATATTTCTGGTATCTTATCCAAGTCTAAAAGCTAGTCAAATTGTTGTCATTAGGATGTGAATGAAGATAAGGTGAACACAGGAATATACAGTTTCTAAGTAGGTGCTATCAGTTTACCACACTGAATTTTGTACCTCCTGAGAAAACACTTATGGTGTTTTCATTTTTATGAAAATGGTCAGGTAGGTGAGTAGAATATTTATTCTAGCATCCTTGCTATATGACCTGCTTATCATATTTTCACTGAAAGTACTGATTGACTAAACTATTGTATTTATCACTGTTATGGTCATGGAATTTTATATGTATATGTGTGCATATATGTGCATTTATATACATATACACACATATATCCATACACACATACATATAAGAATATAGATAACCACATTTCAGGATTTTGTAAAGAACTTTTCATGATACATGATATATATATATACACACACACACATATGGATATACAATAAATATATAATGCAAAATGGATGAATGTTACATATATGCTGCATATACATATACACATGAATATGTGTATATATGTTATTGTTTTTTGCTGGAAGTATCCAGTTAAAGTAGCAATGACAAACTGAATACCTCATATGGAAGTGCTTTAGATTGAACAGCCATTCATTAGGGTATTCTTTTCCATATTGAGTCAAAGAATGTTTCCTTCTATTTTCTATATATTTGTCCTGACTCTACCTTCTATGTTTGATGAGTTAAATTTGTGAATTAAAACTCTAGCTGGGTTGAGGAGCTGAAAGATACTCTGATGTCAATTTTCCCATGCTAACTTCTCCCAAACATTTAGTCCTTGAGGAGTAAAAGTTCACTTGTAGTTTCCACATTGTTGAATCAGCAAAGTATTGTAAGCAGTGGGAAAGAAAGGTTGTGTTGGTTTGCCCAGCCGGTGAATACTTAAGTAGTGATGTCAAGTTCATTGTTATGTTTTAGATGGATGTACCTATCTGATGAGTGCTGCCTTCCAGCAAGGAAGAGGTGATGTCTCAACATTTGCAAAACATTTCTGTATCAATAACCATTATTTAGGGGCGGCCTGGTAGCATAGCAAGTAAGAGCACCAGCCCCAGTGTCGGGATGACCTGGGGATCAAATCCAGGCTCAGATACTTAGCACCACGCCCAGAAATAACTGGCTGTTTAACCTTGAGCAAGTTACTTAACCCCAATTGCTTTTAAAAAAAAATAACCATTATTTAAATTTAGCTAAGAAGCAGCCTTCTCCTAGCCCCAATAGGAGTATGACACAACTCAAAGACATCCCCTGGTTCTCTAACCATTTCTCTCTTCCCTTTCTCTTCCTTGACTCAGGAATAGGTCCATCACATCCTACGCATCATATCTCTTAAAATGTCAATTTACCCAATTGGTGCTACTCAAATGACACAGGCAGCACATCAAGTCACAAGGCATCCCTGGCTATGTGTATAAACTGAAATTATACCAGAAGCATCCATTAGTGGAAGGGGGTATTTATTACAACATTACTGAATAGGGAGGAAATGAAGCATTATTTAGAAGAAGAAAAACACAAAAAGAAAGAGCTTTCTAATTCACAAAAGCAAAATAGAAGACCAACTGTTTTATAAGCTCTTTAAAACCAGAGACTATACATATATTTCCCTTTATTTTTCATAGCAAATAACAATTGGTGCATGTTTGATTTTATCCAGTATAGAATATTGGAATATACATAAACTTGATCAGATACTATAGGAATCAAGAGTGGTATCAAAAATAATTATAGGAAAGATGAGGAAAATAATATTTAAAAAACAATATTGATTCTATTGCATGGTGAGAACAGAACTGAACATTTTAAATAATGAAAATTTCATGTATTTTAACTGAATTTCATTTTCAAAACTAAGGTAGAACATTTTAAGTCCAAGAGCAAAGGAAAAAAAATATTGTTGAGTCATCAGAAAGATTGAAGGATCATGACTGAAATAAAGGAGTTGGAATTTGCAATGCATTCCCAGATGAAGCTTGTGATGATATTAATCACAAAATGGAAAAGAAAATAAAAGTGTATTTCAGAGTGAAATAGAACTAAAAGTGAAATTGAGCTTGAATTTCTTCCAAAAGATAAATATCCATCTTGAAGTCATACTTTTATTTTTCATTCATAACTTGATGATTCTTAGATAATTTGAAGCTTTCTATTTAAAATATATTGGGCTTAATTTTCTGCATGGGTAGAAAGGTAAAATCCATGTCACAATATTCCAGGATTGTGTTTTGACTTCCTTAAATATAACTACATTTGTTAATGTGGCTTAGAGCAGGTAGAATGTAAGTCATTCACACTGTAAAATATATTCTTTGATTTGCAGTGATAACTCTGAGGCACCCGTCCCTGTGGTTCTCTATATTATTTTAAAGGTATTGAAAGGCACAAGATTTTGTGCAGTCCATTGGTTGATATACAGAGCATTGGATATACAGTGGATTAAAAGTTGATCAGTTGCAATAATTCTTTCCTCAATTAAAGATAAATTTGCTTCAAGGAAGGGAATGGGGAGTAGTAGGAAGCAGTTCCTCTTTGTTCCATGCTTGAGAAACTGAATATTTATAAGACAAAGTGCAGCCAATATTAACAACACAGAGATTTTGACCTGTTGATAAGATTGCAGACAAAATAGGAAAAACATAGCATAAACTGGAAAAAGAGGTCCTGACTTCTCTATGCAAGTATTCTTACTTCTCCTTCTTCCTTAGTTTTCATATCTATAAACATATCTATCAATTCACAGGCAAGGATAGAGTATGCCAAGATATTAATATTGCTAATATAACTAATATTAGTATGACTGCCATTGCAGTATATTGCCTTAAAAGATTTTAAAACTTGAGAATGCAGTGGTGGAAAAAAAAAGTTATAGCCACTGCTTAAAAAAATAAATAACATGTAGGCTTCAGAGTGATAATTTGTCATTGCTGTTCAGGGCAACTCTCAAAGCACCTCTTAGAACTCAATACTAACAAATCCAGAGATGCTTAAAATATTAAAATCTGCTCTGTATCCAATTCTGATTATAACCATGCAGAAGTCAAAGAACTCTTGCAATACATAGAAGTTTGGACTAGGTAATCTCTAAATTTGCATCCATTTTAGATTCTCAGATAATGACCTGTTCTTTCTCTTCTATAAAAGTAGAATATTGCCTTTTCTTCCTTGTTTTACTTCTACAGTTTAAGTGTGTTATAACATGATTCATTTAAATGCTATGTGCTGTTAAACATTTCTTTACTATAGCAATAGAATCAGATATAGTTTCATGTTGCTCATACAATGGTAGAGACAAAATGGGACTTTGAGGTTATATAGGCCAAGCCTTTCATTTTATAGATGAAGAAATTAAGATTAAGTGACTTAACCAAAGTCAAATTATTAGTAAGTGGCAGAAAAAATATAGAGCCCATGGTTTCTCACTTTTGGTCCGATATCAGTTTTGTTGTTTAGCCCTTTTTGTCTTGTCCAACTCTTTATGACCCCATTTGGGATTTTCTTGGCAAAGATACTGGACTGGTTTGCCATTTCCTTCACCAGCTCATTTTGTAGATGAGGAAATTGAGGCAAACAGGAGTAAGTGATTTGCCCAGGGTCACACAGCTAGAAAGTGTCTGAGATGATATTTGAACTTAAGCAGATGAGCCTTCTTGACTTCCAGACCAACATTCTATCCACTGCACCATCTAGCTTCCCTACAATGTCACTGCAACCATTTTTTTTTAAAATAGCCTCTAAGGTTTACTGTTGTACTAAAAGAAAGATTTTAATAGCAATTGGTTCATTACAGTACCTTTGTTAAAGATTGCTAGATCCTGTGTTCTAAGGTACAAAATTTTTTGTTTCATTTTTGTATGAGAACACAGGTCACAGCTTCTACAAGTAGAAGTGTGCTTTGTAGAAAACATAATAGTACATTTTACAAACGTGATGTTTTCACAAATATTTTACCAGTGGAGGTTAAATCTGATATTCATATCCTATATCCTAGCATTTCAACATAGCAGTCTTTGTTTTAGAGGAATACAGTATATTAAAAATATTCAACTTAATATATCCATAACAATCTGTAATAAGAGAGCAATGTATTTGAAATATCAGCTCCTCTGAAATGAAAATAATCACAGTTTAAATGAAACCAACCATTTTCCAGTGATAAATTTTGATTTTTCAAAGGCTATATAAACATTATGTTCCCTAAATGTTAAATTTATGTGCCTTAAATACCAAATAAAAATAAAACCATTCATTTAAAAAATCACAGAAGAATTAAATGTGGGGGAAAGAACTATTAAAAATAGTGATATGAATAAAATGTTAAATAACTTAGCAACTAAAAATATTTCACTACACCTATGGATTAAAAAAGCTTATCATTTATTTCCCCCAACAACCTGGAGTCATGATTGAAGTTTTCATTTTCATTGTATTGTGGGCAATATTCTGTTTCTTCAACCAGGAAAACAAGCTCATCTTTCAGAGAGAAAATTAAAATTTAAGGAAAAATGGCCCCAACAGTATACTCTGGTGAAAGCCAAAGAAGGGGAAGAAATATTAGGAAACGTAAATCAGCATGCCTTGTTAGTCAAGTCTCAAGTACTGTTTAAAAGATGCTACCTGAGGGAAATGAGCCTCTGATCTAGTTATGGTCCCTTCTATTGTTTTGTCTAATGAGAATGACTATTTTCCACCAGTGTATTTACGGGAGAAGGAGAAAGGTCATCTCCCTCTAAAATCTAAGCTTTGTTCCCATTCCCACACTTGTATTGCTTTTGTTTTTAAATAAAAGTTTGTTCATTTGACCAAACCTGCTTCCATACTGTCAAAAGTTCCTTTAAGGCAGATTTCTTTCATTTTTAGTACTGATTGGCATAGTGTCTACCCAGGCTAATAAACAGGTTGCAGTACCTTGTTGGGGATGCTTTTAATGTCACATAGCATCACAAAATGTGAGTCTCAACTAGATTTCAGATCTATGAGGTTTGGCTTTTGCTAGATAAATGTATTTTATAAAGGAAATGTGGAAGGAAGTGATCTCAAACAGAAATGATTGCATCTAGCTCCCAATATAAAGCCCATATTCATATGAGATTCTCTGCGGTTCATTTTTCATTTGACTGAAAGAATATGATATTCCTCCTAAGTGTAAAATTCTTTCAGGTTGAATTTCAAGGAAAATAGGGATATTAGATCAAACTAGGCCTAAACTTGTGTGTCTGTGCCTGCGTTATCATTGTATGCTACAATGAAACAGAATTTTTCTTCAGTAATCTAGGGACTGCATAAAAAGCTCATACAAAAGGGTCACATACCTCAATGTGGCTCTGAATAAAAAATTCATATCTACATTTTTTTTCTGTAGCAGAAAATATGCAGTCATATCCAGATCTTAAACAGAACCTTTTTATCTTGTTCTCTGTGTTTTCTTATCTTTATCTCCCTTTATCAACAAGGAAATTCTAACATGCTGGAAGGGAGCTAATGTAGTCATATTTCAATACAATACATCAAATAGTTTAAGGTGTCAAAGAAGAGGTTACTTTTGCTATAAAGTATGCAGAAGAATTGTGGGAGTTTAGTTCAAACATTGGTGATATAAACTTGTTACCAAAACTTTAGCTCTTGCTGAAGGTCAATATAAAATGGCTGAAAAATACGAAAATGTCAAATGCTTCTACAGGAAGTTTCAAAACTTTCTAATTATCTCTAAAATAACTAAATAATAAAATTATCACTATTGCTCATTTTGCAGAAATTAATTGCATGGGAAAATATCTACATTCCAATATTCTAGTGGATTCATGATTTCACTGAATTAGTATTCTCTGTAATAATGCAGATTGCAACATAACAACATGCCTGTTTATCCCATGTAATGCTCGTGTATGTCCTTCTATGACCTTGACTCAGGGGTCCACTCAGTAAATGAGAAGCCTTCCTCATATTCTCTTGACATTGTGAGGACACTAATGGAGGACAAGTTCTGTCTATACATTATAGTAAGATCTTTGGATCATAGTTCTAGATCTGGAAGGGACCTAAAAGGCCATTTTGTTCAATTTCATCATTTTACAGATGATTAAAGTGAGACCCAGAAAGGTCCAAGATTACATATATAGTATCAGAAATGAAATTAAAACACATGATCTCTGACTCCAGAGATAATGTTCCTTCCATTGTACTATGTTGGCTCTGAATATAATCATAATTTTTTTAGTATCCATAAGAACGTGACATTTAATGAGTCTATATTTTTTAATCCATATTGTTTTTCCTTGGGATTCCTTGAGAAACAAATGTGATTTCCTTTCTCATCTTTTTTTTTTTAAGCAATTGGGGTTAAGTAACTTGCTCAAGGTTACATGGCCAGTTATTTCTGGGTGTGGTGCTAAGTATCTGAGCCCAGATTCGATCCCCCAGGTCATCTTGACACTGGGGCCGGTGCTCTTACTCGCTGAGCCACCTGGCTGCCCCAAATGTGATTTCCTTTAATAAGTGCTTTGATTCTATTCTAATATCAGCTTTTCTAAGACAGGTTTCCCAACTGCCCTTCTTTGGTTTTAAGAATGATCAGAATAAGAAGAAAATCCCTATATGCACTAAAATATTTGTAGCAGCACTTTTGTAATACCAAGAAATGGAAACAAGGTAGATGTCCATCGTTTGGGGAATGGCTAAATAAATTGTAGTTCATGAATATAATATATTATTACTGTGCTATACTAAATGATGTGTGATAAAAATAGAGACACCTGGAACTACATGAACTGATGCAAAATGAAGTAAGGAGAACGAAAAAAAACAATATACATAATGACTATAACTATGTTAATGGAAAGAACAACCATACCAAAAACAGTTAATATAGCAAGATAATAAAGATTAAGTATGACTTTAATGAAATTATATGAGAGAATATTCTCTTCTCACTCCTTCATGAGCTTGGGACATTTAGAGTTATTGCACATTACAAGTGTTTTTGGAAGATTTCAATGTATCTATAAGTTGTGATTATTTTTCTCTTCTTTTTCATTTTTTCTTTTTGTCTTTAAGACATCATGTGTTATATGGGATGATTTTCTGGGAGGGGATCTAGGCGGGATACTCATGGAAATGATGTAAAAAAACAAAATACATCAAGAATAAATATTAAAAGCAGGATTTATTCATTCATCCACTGAATTCATTCTTCTGCATTTATTGACCACCTACTATGAAACAGAATTATATCTGCCACTGGAGATATGAAGACAAAAAAAAAATCTTCCCTGTCCTCAAAGGGTTTTCATTCTATTAGGAGGATATGCCATGCACAGAAATCATAAAATATGGGAAATATAAAGTAATGTCTCGTTGAATCAGGAAACATCTATGAAAGAAAGTGGCATTTAGACTGAGCCTTGAAGAGAAGGAAGGGTTATGAGGGACAGAAGTGAGAAAAAAGAACACTCTGGGAGTGGGAAATAACTCATGCAATGTCATGTATAAATTATAAAAAGTATGTCAGTTTAGCTGGAGGATCAAGTTGTGATGGGCAATAATGAGTAATCTTTTTAAATTCAATTTTATTTTACTTTCAGATCTATGTTCTTTCAATCCCCACCTACCCCCCCATAATAAAAAAAAATAAGAAAAATTAAATCCATTATAAACATACATAGGCAAGCAAAACACTTTTCCATAGAACGTTCATGTCAAGAAAAGCCTCACTCTTCAGTTTGAGTTCATCACCTCTCTTTCTGAAGGTTTCATCATGAGTCTTCTGGAATTGTGATTAGGCATTGAATTGATCAGAGTTGTTTGTCTTTATAATCTTGTTGAAATGTAAATTGTTCTAGGGCCACTTACTTCACTTTGCATCAGTTCATACAAGTCTTCTTTGAAACTATTGCCTTTTTCATTTCTCCATTCATATACTTGTTAAGCCTTTAGCCAACTGATGGACATTCCCTCAGTTTCAAATTCTTTGCCATCAAAAAAAAGAGCTGCTATAAATATTTTTGTATATAAGGGTAATTTGCCTCTTTCTTTGATCATTGTGGGCTGCAGACCTAGTTATAATTTTTCTGGGTCAAAGGGTATACCGAGTCTTATAGCTTTTTGGGAATAGTTCCAAACTGCTTTTCAGATTGACTAAACTAGTTCACAGTTATACCAGCAATGTATTCATATACCTTTCCCCCCCATAAACATCTAGCATTTGTCAGTTTCCTTTTGCATCATCTTTGACAATCTAATGAGCGTGATGTGATACATCATAGGTTTTTTAAACATATCTCTCTAATTATTAGTGAATTAAAGCATTTTTTCCATTGAGCAGTTGATAGCTTGGATTTCTTCCTCTGAAAACTATCTATTCATATCCCTTGATTATTTATCAATTGAGCAGTGGTTCTTAATTGTGATGGGTTTTAAATGTCAAGTAGTGGAATATACGCTTCATTCCAGAGGCAATAGGGAACCTTTGGAGTTTAGTGAGTAAGATATGACGTGATCATACCTGAACTTTGGGAAGATCATTTTAGCAAATATGTGGAGAATAAATTGTAGAAGGAAGAGGCTTGAGGCAAAGAGACCAATTAGGAGTCTATTTCACTAGTCCAAGTAGGATGATATGTAGGCCTAAATTAGGGTGTTTGTAGTGTGAATAGAGAAAGGGGGATAGATGCATGAGATGTGAGGAGACAGAAATGACAAGATTTCCAAAGTAATTGGTTACAGCTGGTGAGTGAGAGTGAAGAGTTGAAGAAAACTAATAGGTTGTGAACATGCTTGCTTGGAAGAATGAGAGTGACTTTGAAAGAGATAGGGGATTTAGGTGGAGACAATGTGGAGTTTCATGGGAAATGTTTTGTTTTGCACGTGTCGATTTTTAGAACCTGTGGAATGACCATTATGAAATATTCAATAGACAGTTGGTAATGTTGGATTGATTCTCCAGAATAAGCATAGATCTGAATATAAAGACTTGGAATTTATTTGCAAAGGGAAGAAAGGTAAGCTGATACCTGACTGTCCAGACTATACATTTGCAGAATTAGATGAAGATTGAAGTGAAAATAATGTTAGAATAGAATAAAAGAACAGAATGATGGACTAGGAAATGGCACAGAATGGTTACCTAATAATTGATAAATGCTATTACATCAGAGGTATTCTACTACTCATTTTTCTAAGACTACCATGGCCCTGAGGAATTCAGGATTAAGTTGAAGTTACTATGACTAAGTTCTCCATGACTTGTCCTTCCTGCATATAATTGTAGCAATTCCTCTTAGCACACTCTGTGCCATTTCCTCATTGCTGTTCCTTCATGGTCTAGGACCCTTGCTGCCCCCTGTTAATTCCTTTTCTCTGCCTCAAGAATAGGTTTCTGTCCCCCACATGCTGAAGACCACTTTCTCAGGTCCAATAGAATCCGTAACAACAACATAAATTATGTCTGGGTCCTAGGAAACATTCAAATCTCCCTGGTCTTTTCCAAGTGTCCATTCAGAAAAATGTGTAGAGTTGATCAAGAACATGATGTTCTTGGGAATAGAAGAAAGATTTTCATCACAAGTGACAATCAGATGTGACAGATTCCAAAGTCAGAGGCAGATTTTGAAAGCGAACATCTGGTTAAGGACAGATTGCTTCTATCAATGGCAATAAAATAGTCTTTGCCTTGTAAATCTAACCTTTGAAAGTATTTTAAAAGGGAAAAAAAGAGCAAACTACACTGTAAATTCACGAATTTGATATGACAAAAAGATTCTTCATTCTTCTCTAGTCAGTTCAAATCTGAATTATTATGTTCCATTCTGGGCAGCACATTTTAGGGAGGACAGTGTGGTTTAGTGAATAGGGACCCAACCTTGAACCCAGGAACAGCTGGGTTCAAGTTCTGTCTCTAATATATACTGGCTATGACCCTGGGTAAATCAATTAACCTCCCAAACAACTTTCCAAGATTATAAATTGGAAAGAAGCAGCTGACCTGCATTGGTATAGATACTTTTCTCAACCTAGAATACCAATACTAATGAAATCACAGATTGGGACCCTATCTCATGCTGATAAGGTTAGAATTTAGGCAGAGCTGAGTGAACAAAATGGTAAAGCATCCTGAAATCATGCTTTATAAAGATCAGGTGAAGGAACTGGGATGTTTAGACTGGAAACCAGAAGACTTAGGGGGAAACATAAAAGCTGTTTTCAAGTATTTGAAGAGCTGCCATGGGGAAAAAGGATTAGGTTTATTCTATTTGACTCTGTAGGGCGCAATTAGCTGAAGTTACAAAGAAGCAAATTTACTTTTGATGCAAGAAAAACTTCCTAACCATTAGAACCATCTGAGAGAAAATTTCCCTAATCTATGAGTTTGCAGGCAGATATTGGACACAAACTTTTCAGAGATATGCAATATACTGGATTCTTGTTCAGGTACATATTGGATCAGATGACCTTTGAGGATACATCCAAACTGAAGGCTCTCTGATGCCATGTAACAAAGATACATTATGACCTCAGGTCATGCCAAAATATTTATCAAAAAAGAAAAACAATCAGTCAATCATGCAAGCATCTTCTCTAACAAGACAATTCCCCTAACAACACATTTGGAAGTGCAAGTTCCCTATGAGAGAAATCTCTTCACAAGGACTTGTAGCAAAAGGTACTGAATGTGGCTTAAGGAGAACACTAGCCATGTATCCATAACTCTTGAAGTCTATGGTATTTCTAAACCTGTGGTCAAACACATCACATCAAAATAATATTCCCAGGAAGGCTTCAACTTAAAATGGGGTGTAAGTTGGTTATTGTGAACTTGAAATATATTTCCATTAATTTTCCATTATAGATGTTAGGTTCAAAATCCAGCACACACAGACCTATTTAACCAATACTATATCTCAAGTGTAGTATTTCAATTCTACTAATATTTTCATGATAATTAACGGCTTTTTACAACATTTTATAACTTTGGTTTGTATAAGGAGATGTATTTCAAGACTTAAAGCACCTGTACCTCTTCTAGTAGATTCTTCCATTGTGATATTGAGAGGAGAGTAGTGGGATTTGACTCCCTTGTGGAAAGGAACCATAAATTCCTGAGAACTAGTATAGTATTTTCCACATAGATCACAAAGAAGATAAGATCCCTATTCACTAGACATGTCCATTTGGTAATACATACTGCTGCCAAATTACACACATCTTTATCTACACTTGCAAAGAGTTTTCAAAAACCATTCTCTTCCCTTCCTACCTACTCTCTCAAATTGTCTACTTGGTTCTTGAAATTTGCATTGGCCAATTCCCCTCTGAGCCATGTCACCCATTCCTGTCATCTGTCTTTCCTTTTACTACTCCTTATGAATGAGCAAATGAAAATTAATGTATGAACTAAACTTTCAGTAGATAAGCCTTATATATAGCTCTTCTGGTGTGAGAAAAATCTAATTAACAATCCCCTGGGTCACCCATCTATGTGATACACTTCCTTTCAGCTCATGTAGTACCTGACTCAATATATATCCTATTGTACAGATCTTCCTGCGTCCCTCCTTCTCATTCTCCCTCCTATTTAGATAGCTAGCATTTAAATATCTACCATCAGCAAATATAGTCAGACTCCTCCACATTCCCCTAATACTGAGTAAAAGAAAATTGAAGAAAAGAGATAGCAAAATATATTTAATTTTTCATGAAGTCCACTCTCTATTTTCCTTTATGCTCACTCTGGTTTCTGAATTTTTTAGGATGTAGGCTTAGCATATTGTCATGGTTGCCTGAATCTGCTTATTAATGGAAAGTAAAATTCAATTCAATTAAAAAGATAATGTTTTCCTAAGCAATCAGCTTTCATTTGTAACATAAAATGGAAGACACTGAGTTATTATAATCATTTGTAGAATGTTAAGTGATAATAGTACTAAGACTCTACTGGACACTACAGAATTTTTTTAGAAACCCCTTATTCAGTGAACTTATGGAAAGGATACTTACTGCATAGTGGAATAAACAATATTGCTACTCTAATACTCAAAAGTCCAAAGAAATGGAGTAAAGGCTAAGGATGTGGAATCAACAGACCTGAATTCTTATCCTCGCCATAGATGCTTCTGATGTACAAGCAACCTACATGATGGACATTCTGGTCATTTCATTTTCCTTCATGAGTTATAATGAGGAAGCTTCTATAGTATTTCTACATATAATGCTTGACTTAGAATGAGGAAAATCTGGGTTCAAATCCTGCACCATAGGCTTACTAGCTCTGTGACCCTAGTTACCCTAGACCCTAGACCCAGGATTTCACTTCCTTCAGACTAAATTCCTTCATATAACTCATAAAATGGGAATAATAAAAGCACATACTACACAGGGTTGTCCTGAAGACTAATGAGAAAAAAGTATGCAGAGTGTTTTACAAACCTCAAAGCACTACATAAATGTCAGTCATATATTTTAAACTACTCCCTACAAACTGATTAAGCTGAGCATTTATTGCAATAGTCTCTTATAAGCAAGTAAGTCTTATTTCACATATGCAGTCTTGGTCTAATTGTGTGATGAGGACCAAGTGACAATGTTTAAATACTTTAGTTTGTCTCATCTTTATTTAAAGGATAATAATGATTGGGGTGGCTAGGTGGCACAGTGAATAAAGCACTGGCCCTGGAGTCAGGAGGACCTGAGTTCAAATCCAGCCTCAGACATTTGACACACTACCTGTGTGACTTTGGGCAAGTCACTTAACCCCAATTAAGCCCTTCAAAATAAAGAATAATAATGATAGCTAACATTTATATGGTACTAACCTTTATATAGTGTATGCCAGGCACTGTACTAAGTGCTTCACAATTATCATATTTGATCTTCACAACAATTCTGGAAGGTAGGTGCTATTATTATCCCCTTATTACAGACAAAGAAACTGAGCTGAAGTGACTTGTCCAGAGTCACACAGCTAGTAAGTATATAAGGCTAGATTTGAACTTAGGTATTCTGACTCCAGTCTCAGAGCTCTATCCATTATACTACCAGCTTCCCCCATACAGATACTAACTAGTAGTTATCAGTTAGCCTACATCAATTGGGCATTAAGGGGCTAGTGTATGTGTGGGTGTGTGGGTGTGGTAACTTTTAGTACAGAGAACACTGGGTTAGGTGATTAATCAGAATTCACACCTTGATTCTGCCATGTAATAACTATGCAACTTTGAGTAGTCACTCTAGCCTAACATTTTCTCATTTGTAAAAAGAGTGGGTTGAATCTGATGATCTCTTAAGTTCCTTTCAACTCTAATCTTCTATAAGTCTATGTTTCTAAATGCTATAAGTAATGTTATCTTTTTATCTTTTTTTGAGGAAGGAAGGCAGGGAAATTGGGGTTGACTTGCTCAAGATCATTCAGCTAGTAAATGTTGTGTCAGAGGTTGGATTTGAACTCAGGTCCTCCTGACTCTAGGGCCAGTGCTCTATTCACTGTGCCACCTAGCTTCCCCAATGTTATCATTTTAAGTATAGTAAGTCTAAAATCAAAATGTATCCATCTCTATAGCTTTTTGCCCATGGGTAAAACTTCACTGAAGACCAAAATTACAGATTTGTCCTTTGAAAATTGGAGTAGCTGCTGCTCTGTTTCAGGACCGAAGATATCACCAAAAATCAAAATTCACATATATCATGATGCCCATTAGTAATGCTTTAAATTGAATCAAAATCAGTAAGCTCCTTTGAGCACTATCGTAGAACAAAGAAGTAGGCAGGCAAAGAAATTGGAAATATCCAACATTTCATTTTTAATAAACATTTATAAAGTGTCAAGACACTACCACCTACATATTTCTCTGTAATGTGGCAAAGAAAAGTGAGAAGATAAATAAAAGGCTTTTTAGAGAAAAACTGCTTAAGAAATTCAAATAATTATTGACTGAAGGAAGTGAGACCTCTATTTCAATCTGATATTTCACTTTTCACATTGTCTCATTTCTTTCATGATTATTTTAAGTATTGACTGATTTTGCCCTAAATTGGAATGGGGCTCAAAATTCCTTAGGTTTTCCTTTAACAGGGTATCTCTGCACACAGAAATAAATACAGGTTATTGGAATTCTCTTGCATCAGAGGAACTAGAGGCTAAGATGGTACAGATTAATCAAGAAGGATACTAATTTATCCTTTTCCAAGGGAAATCCAGCTGTATTCCATTTTGCTTTAACACTGTGGTTCTTACATTACTAGGCTTTCCATCAAACTGCTCAATTCAAGGACATTTCTGACCCTCTGGTTCTTCCTGTCACAGTCTGCTCTATTCTATACCCCAATATTCCTCAGTGTTCACTATCACAAAGCAAAGGTACCCAACAATAGCATTGAAATAGTTTTGAAACCCCACATATTAACATTTTGAGATTCAAGATAAATGTGAATAATTCCTGAAGCACTAACCTCATTGTGATGAAGTGATATCAATGTTATGTGCATGCACATTATCTGCTGTTCATCTGATTATTAGAATAAAGAGATTATTGCTCTGTTAAACCAAGGGGAAAAAAAGTTTAAAAGTACCATGGTACCTCTTAACTTTGACTTCTGGACCAATTGATCAGAAAATTATTGTCAAAAAATTTTCTAACTTGGTGAATTGAAATCTCATGGAATTACAATGAGGGAAACAGACATGCCACAGAATCACTGGATATGGAAACACAATAACAAACTAGATTTTCTATTCGTAAGTGTTCAAGTTATTTGTTCATGGGTAATAACTGCTGTTGGTTCAGAAAAGAAATGTATTTAATTCTTTATTGGATCACTCAATACTAAAGTCAAACTCAAAGAAAGGAATATTTTGTTTTAACTGTAGCAATAGTTCTTGAAGTAAAATTTCTGTCCCTTGGAACAGCCAATATTTCCAATTAAAAAGTTTGTGTGCCATAAATTCATTTCAGCACTGACAAGGTTCCCTAAAGATATTTGACCTCCATGGCATATATATATATTTAATATACATATGAATATTATGTGTGTGCATATATTCTCAAATGTGTGTATGTATGTGTGTGTGTATGTTTCTTATACCAGGAAGAAAAGCCAGATAAAAAAATGAATAGACTATAAGCTCCAGAGGGTCAAGGAATTTATTTTATCTAAACTATGAATCTTCCCTGGTACCTTTGCCCACAGTAGGTCTTAATATATGTATAACTGAATTGAATATAAATGACTATTTCAGTGTCTCAGATTCATTTTATATACATATATATATATATATACATATATATATTTTTTTTAATTAGCTTGAAATTGCTCCCAGAACTATCAGGCTTCGGTAACAAGGTATCTACTGATGCATTCTTATAATTCAAAGAAACTACACTGAGTGTGAGGAGCAAAAAATAGTTTCCATTTCCTCTAATTTGCCCTTTTATTTTATACTTCTTTGTTTTGTGTTTGTTTCATTTTTGTTCCTTTATTTGAAAAAAAAAATCCCACTTCTTTCTTACTATCATGATAGATTGCCAATGGACAGACCTCAGTGCCCTATTGGAATCCATGCAGTGAATCATGGAACCAAATGAATTTTGCCAGAACAGTGAGAGGGCCCTACAGGGGATTTCTGGTAGAACCCTGAGAAAAGTTGCCAAAGTAAGACAATGTGATTAGTTTATGATCTACATTGCTTACGGGAACACATATATCAGTAGTCAACAAAATCATACCTTCCTTGAAATATTTTTTTAAATCATGTGTTTTACTCATTCTGTAATTAAAAGTAACCTAAATGTATTACTATTAAAGTATTATGTTGCTCCTGGAGTTCTAGTAAGGTTTAAAAAAAATCTATAGACGGAGCTTTTATTTATAAGACTAAAGATTTCTAAGGCATTTTATCTAACAGTTGTATTACAGGACTGTTTTAAAATGCCAGGTCTGTATTAATTTTTTTCAATATTTTAATGCCATGCCACTTGCACATTTCTAAAACATATATGTTCATATGAATATTGTATATGATACAGAAGTCAAAATCCATCCATCTATCCATGTAAAAAAGATTTATAAGACACATCTATATTCCCAGTCTCCACCATCTAACATTTTTTTTAATGCAGAATGAAATTTTCCTCTTAGAAATCTTCAGTCATAAATAAAACCTCCAAATACATGACATTTTCATAAATATTATTGGAAAGGGCAGTTTTTTTATTCCTTTTACTAAACTACATGTTTTGACAACTACATAAGCTATAAGTAGCATAAAAGATTATTCTTCCAGGATCAAAAACATTTCTGTTTAGTTCTTTTCTCAGATAAGAATTTTCTCCATCATGTCAGCACATTACAATATGGCCTCTTGTGACAATGCTCTGTATTTCAGCAGTGGTGTGAGATACATCTTACAATTCATTCTATAATTCCTAAAATGGCTCCAAGAATGGATTGACCAAAAATGAATTGTGTATCAACATGAGTGGTCAGTTGAATTTGGAAGATCATTATTTGGTGCAGCATAGTTTAAAGCACATGCTGTCAGTCACTGGTCAGTGAGAAATCATTTGATGCATGATGCAATTTTTGTAATGTTAATTCATAGACTAAGAAAGGGAATGTGAACCAAGGTGAACACCAATCTGGTTCAGGAGAAAAAATTGAAAACTCATATTTATGGCTTCTAAAGCAATGCTACTTGAGGAAGTGAAGATTCGAAGAGGTTAACACAGATCATTTATGAGCCTTTTAAAATTAATTTAAATGATAGGAACAAAGAAAATTTAATATTTTTCCATATATTTCTTTAATAATAGGTAATATTTATATAAGGAGTATAAAGTATTTTATACATACACATATATACATATATGTACTCAAAACTGTACATGTTTAAAAAGATATCTACCCAGATAGTAGAGACCTAAATAGATAACTTCACAAATGTGTATACATCTGTGTACATATGTGTCTACCTAGATAGATATTTGTATTTACATCCATATCTCTCTCTGTTTCTCTTCATATATGTATATGTTATACTATATGTGTACACATACATATGTACACATGTTCATTTGATCCTCATAAGCACCTTGTGAGGTAGATGTTATTAACAGGTCCATTTCAAAAAATGAGAAAACTTGAGAAATGACTTGCTGATATTTGATTGGCTGTTGTCCTTTGTGCTCAAAGCGTATCAAAATGACATCCCTATGTTAGAGTCAAGGTACAGTGTGTCCAACTGTGGCTGATCAGACCAATACAAGGCAGGGAGACATGAATGCAGTTTGGGCACAAATAGTTCATATGACTTGGAGTAATGTCTCCAAATTTGCACATCTCACATTTCTTTTGAATTACTGTAATTCTGCTTTGCTTATAGAGCACAGCACCTTCTTTGATGTGAGCATGCCATGCCAGGTGGTCCTTTGCCAGCATCTCCTATCTTTCCCAATCAATGCCAAAGTTCTTCAGAAAGACCTTGAGAATGTCTTATTATCATTTACATAGTTAATAATGTCAGGGACAGAATCTGAACCAAAGTCTTTCCTGACTCCTATCAGATACGTTTACCACTGTACCACTCTTAAATGGTAAAATACCTTCAGAGGACAATTACCAAATATAAGTTTTGTTGTTTATTACATATAAGAATCATATTCTAGGAAGATGTAAAAACATATGTCCTCAAATCCTAAAATGAATTTGTGATTTCATTAATTTCAATATTCTTTCTAACAATGTAGATCCCAATTTATTCATTGCTGCCCATATATCTCTTGTCTATATCTTCCCCTAATATCACGTAAGGGAGACCACCTGTGCTACAGCCTTGATCACATTTTTCTGACATCATAAAATACCAGTAGAGCATTTGGAGTATCTATCTACTATCTCTCACCTTCACCACATAACCCACCCTCCAGTTTTTATATTCATACATTTCTGATAAAATAGGCTTAGAGATCCCTTCCAAATGTAAAAATATGATGATTCTAGGTTCCTTATGACATTCTCTTCTTGTTTCCTTTGATTTGTTGTGTTTCTGCTTGTTCACATTCAACATGTGCTTCTTCATTGTGTTTTATATAATATTCATGTGCTGTTCTTTAGAGAAAATTGTCATCCATTTCTCACAGTCATATAGCAACACCAAGAGATTACTGATGTTGAAAAGACTGGCTTTTTCATCTAGAAGCCTGAGTCATTAAAGGAGCTTTACAACCTCCTGAAGGCTATACATAGTTTTCCTCCTTCATAAATCTGAACCCTGTTTATGGACCATACACACTGTCCTGTCCCAGAAAGATATTCTGATGTACAAGTTTAATAGGTTGTTCTTCCACTTATATTCCATAATCTAAGCAACATTCTCTTGTTCATTTTTTTTTCTCTGTGAGAATGACTAGATCAAACTCTTTTGAGCAGTTATGAAACTCTTCCAGGAGGCTTTCCAATGTTTCAAAGCTTGATGAATCAATTATGATGTCAACTACAAACAGAAGCTTCTGAAACATCTCACCATGCCTAGGGAATCTGTCTTCAACTTAGATTTCTCATCTTAAAAATACAATCAGAAAGTCATTCATTGAACATTATCTACATGATTCTCTCTTTGAAGTAGTTTTAAATAATGTTGGTATAGGTATAGGAGATGCCTTCTTTGAAGTTAGCTCTTAAAAATTATTTTTTTAATTAAAGAGCATTTTTATCTCCCTCCTCCTCTTCCCTCATATTAAAAAACAAAAACCTTCCAACAAATATTCAGTCAAGCAAAACAAATTCTCACATTGGCAAGGTCCAGAAATGTGCATCTCTATTTATATATTTGGTTCATTACCTCTCTGTGAAAATGTGGTAAAATTTTTCATTATCAGTCTTCTGAAATTATGGTTGTTCATTGCATTGATCAGACTGCTAATGTCTTCCAAAGTTGTTCATTTTTTCAATATTGATATTATAGTATAAATTATTCACTGGTTCTGCTTCTTCAGTTAGCTTTAGCTCATCCAAGCTTCCCTAATTTCTCTGAAATCATTCCCTTAACATCTTACAACATTAATGGGCTTCCCCTTACTTTCCAGTTTCTTGCCAACATGAAAAGAGAGGCTGTTAATATTTTTCATACATAAGCATTTTTCCTCTTTCATTGATCTTTTCAGAATGTAGATCAAATAGTGGTGTGGGAGGCAGCCAGGTGGCTCAGTGAGTAAGAGCACCGGCTCCAGTGTCAGGATGACCTGGGGATCGAATCCTGGGCTCAGATACTCAGCACCACACCCAGAAATAACTTGCTGTGTAACCTTGAGCAAGTTACATAACCCCGATTGCTTTAAAAAAAATAGTGGGGTGGGAATTATCTTTTAATGCTATATTTTCTCGAACCAAAATTTATACAAGAAAAAAAAAGCATACCGGTAGCCCATATTCTCCTACATCTTTCAGGCAATTGTGTAATAAAAAAAAATTTATCTAATATGAAATATTGGTTTTGCAATCATGTCTGTTCTCTACTAAGAGATCACTGATTATGCTCATGATACATATATATGATATTCATTAAAAATAGAAATAAATGCTAAAGAAAATGTATATATCAATTATTAATATTATCCTGGACTCGTTTTTCTCTTTTTATAAAGACTGAAAATTTTTCATATATTCTTTCATATATTTCATATATTCATATACTTCAAATATTTAAAAATCTTTTATATATTCCAGTTTACCCTAAGTCATTTAACTACTGTCTATTTCCTCAATTGTAAAATGGAGATAATAATAGTACCTAACTCCCAGGGTTGTTGTGAGAATAAAATGAGATAATATTTGCAGAATGCTAAAGAAAATGCCTGGAACATAGTAGGAACTTAATAAATGTCCTTCTTCTCTTCCTTCTCATATCTGACTCTACTTACATCACCACCTCCTTGGTTCAGCCTCTTCTCACTTCTCTTCTAGACTACTGTTGATGGTCTCCTATTTGGTTTCTCTGCTTTGATTCTATTCACACCAATACCTACTCCACAAAGTTGTCAAATTAATTTTCTTCTCATTCAAATCTATCATTTTCTTCCTCAGTTTAAACTATAATGGCAGCCTTCTGCTTCTAAGAAAGAAAAAAAATCCTCTGTTTATCTTCTAAAGGACCACCTTGGCATTCAAATCAAGTGTCTGTTGACTTTGTTGTCTCCTTGTTATGACAATTGATTGATATCAGTTAATCTATATGAAATTATTTTAATCAGTGTTAACATCTTTTCTTCCATTGATTGCCTATATTTTGTTATCAATAATTTGGTTTCATATCTCTGGATTGACTTGGTTCAGCTATATTTCAGCTATTTTTCTCATGTTTATTCTTTATTCTAGCTTTGTGCAAATTTTTATCTTTGCTCTAACAAATTGATAGTAAGAATATGCAGCCAGATGATTCAGAAATGACTCCCATATCAGTAACAAATCATTTTCTGCCTGTTAATATATAACCAATTTCATTTTTGTGATGCTATTTGGTGCTTACTATGCCCAGTACATGCTGACTCTTTTATTAAAGAAAGGAGTCATTATAGAAAGAAATGTATAACTACACTTGTGTAGTTACAAATTTTTGACTTCTTCATTCCTTATTTTCAACCAATGTTTTCTAATATTTTTCACCATCTTTATCCCTATTATGTAGTCACTGAGTGCCAAAATACATATAGATTTCATTTGTAAGGCATTAGCAAATCCTTCATAGAATTTGTCAAACTTTTCATCATCTGCACCCGATGTTGCATAATCTACATTTATATACCTTCTTTAAAGACTTCGATTTGAGATGACCAAATGCCCCATGAAATTATATTTCTCTTTGCCTTTTGGCATTCTATGAAACTAACCGTACTAATTTTTCCTTTATTTTCTGGGAGCCATGTTCCAGGCAAAGCCAGGTTCAGATTATTACTAGCTGTGTTACCCTCATCAAGTCACTTAAATTCTGCAACTTGCTTCTTTTTTCTGATTTTTATTTATAGTGAAAATGTCAGCATTTAAATAATTCAGCTTTGGCAGATGAATGTCCATCAACATTGTTCATAGATCTCACATTCAGAGTACCAAGAGCTAAGTTAACATTTAAATGGTCTGAGTCAGTGGTCCTTAACCCCACATGTGCCCTTCTAGGTCTTTGGGTGATGCCTTTTGACTGAGTCAAAGTTTTATGGAAAAAAAATGTTTTTGTTAAAGGGATTCATTCTGTGAAGTTTGGATTCAGTCAAAGGGCCACACTTGAGGACCTAGAGGACCTTATGTGACCTCAAGGTTGCAGGTATCATGAACCACTTTGATAGTTTGGTAAAATCTATGGATCTCTGATCAGGATGTTTTGAAATGCATAAAATAAAACACATAGGATTACAAAGGAACTAATTGTATTGAAAGAATTATCAAAAGATTTTTTTAGAATTTTATGGACCTGAGTAATTCTTACTCCTTTTATCCCACCTTTCTGCCACTCTGCTGTCATTGTCACAGAAGCACATGAGTGAGTCACAGGGTTTAAAGTCATTTCATTTTTTTTCTTTCTTGGGTTACCCTGAACAAAGAATTCATTCTCACATCCCCAAGTTTCCAACCTTCAGGTGATGAGCTCCCCACACTTAGGTTAATCCTTAGAAAGCAAACTCGGTTTATTGCTAAGATTTAATGCAAAATCTTTCCAGTATGGCAGAATCTGACAAAGCTTACATTCCATTGGCATAGCTTTTAATAATCCAGAATAATCTCCAGGCCATGATGAGTCACTGGAGTAATACTCTGTGAATCTCCATGGTAATTGTTGTAATACCGTACAAATGTCCCTTGTTGAATAAAGTAGGATAAGGAGCATTGTGTTATAGCTAATTAAAACTTAGTAACTAAAAACTGACCCTCAGTTCACTTCCATTCATAAGAATGATGACCTCTAGAGAGAGAAGTGGATAGAGTTCAAGACATGAACTCAGGAGGATTTGAGTTAGAATCCTGCCTCAAACATTTGCTTGTAGCATGATGCTGAGCAAGTCATTTATCCTCAATCAGATTCAATTTCCTTATCTGTAAAATGGGGATAATAATAATAATAGAGTTGTTGGGATAAATGAGATAACACATGAAGCACTTTGCAAATCTTAAGTACTACATAAGTGTTAGCTATTCTAAAAATAATTCTCAGAAGAAAATGGAGAGTGATACATCATAGGACAGTTTTTAATGAATATGGTCTTCCATAATTCCAAACAGATTTGTTCCTTGAAAAAGACAGCATTTCCTATGGCCTTCAGATTGGGCATAAAGCTTAGAAACCAGAAAGCATGGTATTACCTTCAGTTCACAAGAAGTTCTGAATAGTTCACACATACATGATCAAGAAGGAAAATAATTACATGTAGTGTTAATAGTTCAAAATGAGTTGATATGGTAATAGCAAAGACAGATTGCCTTGTATATGAGAGTTAGCATAATACAATGGAAAGAGCAAGGTCTTTTTCAGTTAGAAGACCTGGTTCATATGCTGCCTCTGATGCTTACTACATTTGTAACTTTGGACCAGTCACTTAGCCTCTCTGTGACTCAGTTTCCTTCTGTGTAAACTATGACAGTTAGACTACAAAGTCACTGTGGTCCCTTCCAACCTTATGGGATTTTTGGCCCTGTTTTCTGTTTCTTCTCTTGGTTCTCTCTTCTCTATCTTTGTTTCTATCTATTTTTTTTTGTGTCTCCCTCTATGTGAACTCTTCCTTGAGAATAGAGAAGCAAGCTATAGTGCTAGATTTCGATTTTTTTTCAGGTCCTTCACAGAAACATATGATTGGAGAACTGTGATATCAAAAGGGACTTTTGTGACCATTTAATCTAATCTATACCTGAAAAAATAATATGTTCTACAAAATATCTGACAATTAGCCATCCATTGTTTGGTAAAAGATCCCCAATGAGGAGAAAATAACTACCTTCTAAAGCAATACAACCCACTTTGAGGGTTAGGTTTGATTTGGTTTTGTTTCCATCAAGTTTAAATTTGTTTCTTTGCAATTTCCACCTATTACTTCCTCTTACACTCTTGGGAGAAAACTGAATAAATCAAATCCTTCCTACATATTCTTGAGAACAATTATCATAATACCCCTATTCAAGATTTCCTGACCTTAAGTCTTCTCCAGGTTAATTATTTACAATTCCTTTAACTTCTTCATATAACCTGAAGTCAAGAACTTTTATCATTCTGATGGCCCTCCTCTGCATGCTGTTCACTTTATCATTTTTCCCCTAAAATGTGATGTCCAGAACTCACCTCATGTCATATATGGGATGACCAAACAAGGCAGAAGCTATAAGCAGTATTCCTCTGGTGAGTAGAGGAGAATAAAGCATATATTTTCTCTTTATCTGTTTCTATTTGCTCTCTACTTTCCCTCTCCTACTCCCCCCCCCAT
>NW_027187275.1:5125500-5241467 GCF_028583685.1 Petaurus breviceps papuanus
CTCTCTCTCTCTCTCTCTCTCTCTCTCTCTCTCTCTCTCTCTCTCTCTCTCTCTCTCTCTCTCTCTCTCTCTCTCTCTCTCTCTCTCTCTCTCTCTCTCTCTCTCTCTCTCTCTCTCTCTGTCTCTCTCTCTCTCTCTCTCTCTCTCTCTCTCTTCCTCTTCATCTTCCCCTCTTTCTCCAGTCCTTCCCTCCATCCAGTTTCTCCACCTATCTGTTTGTTTGGGAGCTTCAAAGCCTGCATGACCTCGTGTCTAGGTAACCCAAGTTAGGTCTATAGGAAGTAATCTAATTCTAACCAAACTGCAAGAATGCTTATAAGGTTATATTCTGTACCCTGCTGACATTTACTCCATCAATGCACATTGGGGGGTAAAAAGCTACATCTGGAATCTTATACTGCAAAATGCCTTGAATGCCATTCATAAAGTCTTCTACTCAATTATGGCTTTGGCATGTCCAAGAAAGACATTAAAAAAAAAACTTTGCTTCTCCTTTCAGACTAGATTTTTTAAAATTTTATACTCTAATGGCATATTTGTTTGGAATGATTGGATATTAATTGATACTGAGCAATTTTGGATCACCTCACACTGTTACAATTTCTGTGTCAGTGAATTTACTTACATTTTGCTAAAACGAATATACAAATAGAATAAAATTCTACTCCATAGATGAAAATAGGTATTTTGGTTTCAAGTTTCCCTTATACATTTATCCAGAATTTATATTTTTGCTCTTTCTTATACTGGTGAAATTTGAGCTGTATGCCACACTATTGATGAACCTCTTATCCCACTCTAGCCTCCCTATGAAAGGAAAAAAAATGTATTTTCAAGTTGATTTCTTCCAGAGGGAAAAGTTTAACTTTTACAATTCAGAGCTGTGAGAATTTATGTTAGTCCCTTTAGACAAAATTACATAAATCTATTTTTTGACATAAATGTTCCTCTTGCTATTTCACCTATTAATTTATGGATGCCGTAAGGCATTAATTAGAAATTATGTTATCACATTTACTGCTAATTAAAGACAATGTCAAAGAAACAGGTTCCATAGCTCTGAGAAAAAATATTGCACTCAGAAAATCATTCTGTTAAACTGAAATAAGAGAGATTACTCAATGCTTTACTCTAGTCAATTCAACTCAACAAGCCTTTATTAAATGCCTATCTATTAAATGCATCACTCTATGGGGTGCTGGTGATACTATAATTTCCTCATCAGTAAAATAAGTGAGTTGAACTGTATGACCTCTAATATCTCTCCTAATACTAAGGCTGATGTTATCTTGGTTTATAACTGTAAAACTCCATGTATGTATGCATACATATATGGATGGATATCAGTGTATATACAATTATTGATTACTATCTAATTACTACTCTCCTTCCTAGACTTTGTTCTCCCATATCTGACATGTCAGCTTGCTTCATTATTCTGCTTTTGTTGCTATAATGGGATTCTTGACTCATGATTTAATCAGGCATTTAATAAATGCCTTTACTGTAACAGACACTGTACTAGGTATTCAAATTACAAAGACAAAAGTCAAACATTCTCTTATCTAAAGAAACTGATATTCTAACAGGGGAGGAAAAATGTACATATATAGGTCTATATGGAATATAAAAAAGAGACACAAGAAAACTTGGGGAGTGTACACACTAACAATTATAAGGACATAGAGACAGAATATAGAGTGTCCTGTCTGGGGAACAACAAGAAGGTGAGTTTAGCTGACTCACCAAATATGTGAAGGTGAATTATAAAGTTGAATTATATAGAATAAGGCTAGAAAGGCAATTTCAGGTCATTTTGTGGAGGGCTTTAAATATCAAATAGATGAGCTTATGTTTTATTCTAGAAGTGATAGAGAGTCATTGCTGTTTATTGAACACGGTAATGACATAGTCAGATATGTACTTAAGGAAAATTACTTTGGCAATTGTATGGAAGACAGACTGGAGTAAGGAGAGATGAAACAAGGAGAAAATTTAATATATTAGGCTAGGACTTGACCTAAGTTGATAACTATGCAAGTAGAAAAAATGAATCAGATATGAGAGATGTTGTGGATATGGGAATGACAAAATTCATTGACTGATAAGAATGTAGAATGGAAGAGAGTGAGGAGTCAAGTATATGACAGCAGTTAGAAGCCTGGGAGCCTAGAGGGATGGAAGTGTCCTTGACAGAAATAAGGAAACTCAGAAAAAAAAGTTTGGGAGGAAAAAATAACAAGTGTTTAATATACCCATATATTTATATATTATATTATGATATATGTATATACTTTACAGCTATGTATATATGTACATATATATATATACACATATTTATATAAACTTATGATCATCCCCAGCATGACCCTATATATATGAATGAAATTCCCACATTTCTCCAAAACTAAGCTATATTTCCAGGTTTTAATAGCTGAATCCAATGAAGAAATAGTTCATCTTTCCAAATGATAGAAGATCCTACATGTCAGAGAAAAGTCTTGTGTTTAAATGTTAAAGGACTATCTCATTTAGAACTAAGGCCTAATGTGGTTCTGATCATAAAATAAAAAGTATAAAGGATGATGGTAATGTTGTTTTTTTTTAAATATTTTCCTTATTTCCCTTTAAAAAAAAGTCTGAATATTTGTGACTGCCCCCTTACTAAAGTAACCTTGGATAGAGATTCCTTGATATAATCTAAAATGCCACTGGTTTATGAAAGGCTGATTAATTTTGAACTCTAAATATAAGAACCATCCTCAAAAAAAGTCATATTTACACTACTCATTTTCGAGAACCGAGGCTATGTCTAATGTTTCTGAATTTAATGACTTCACTGAAAATAAGATGAATCACATTTAAAAGGACCAGAAGAGATACTGGAAAATTAGGAACTCATTCTCTTTTCAGAGTTAACTTTTCACTCCCACTGTCCTTCATGGAGGAAAAAAAAATGTGACCTCAAATTAAATTTCTGGATTCATGAAAACTAGAAGGAAAGATGCTTTTAAATCACTTTAAGCAGCAAAGAGAAGCTTCAGATTTCAAAAGAGTACCATCCCTTAAGAACAAAGATTGGGTGGCTAGGTGGTACAGTGAATAGAGTATTGGCCCTGGAGTCAAGAGGACCTGAGTTCAAATCTGGCCTCAGACACTTAACACATAAACTAGCTGTGTGACCTTGGGTAAGTCACTTAACCCCAATTGCCCTCCAAAAAGAAAAAAAAGAACAAAGAATCCAGGATTGACTGACATTTTATTTTTAATAATTAATTATTGCAATTTTTCATAAGTATTTTAAATTATTTTTCCTCCTATAACTCTCCCCATCATCCCTATTGAGCAAATTTTTAAAATAAAAATAAAGTCTTCCTTAAATACCTTGGCAAAACAAATTCCCATATTGGCCAAGTCTAAAAAATGCATATTTTTACTGTGTTTCAAGTTCATTTCCTCTCTGTCAGGGTACCCTTCATTTTCATTCTTTTAGACTCATGATTTATCATCATGTTGATCAACACTACAATTTTTTAAATTTGTTTTTTAATAATATTGTCATTGTACAAAATGTTCTCCTACTTCTAACTTTACTGCACATCAGTTAATAGAGATCTTCCAAGTTCCCTCTGAAGTGGTCCAATTCATAATCTTGTGGCTCAATAATAATATTATTTCATATTCACATACCATAATTTGTTTAGCCATGGCCCAATAGAAAAATAGATAAATTTGGGGGAACAATGAAAGCAGCTGTTAGAAATATTTTTGTACAAAAAATCCTTTTGCTGTTTTTCTTATTCCTTTGTGGTATAGATCTAATAGTGATATAGCTGGTTCAAAAGATATATACAGCTTAGCAATTTTCTGGGCATAATTCGGAATTTCATCTAGAATGGCTAGATCAATTCATATTTCCACTAACAGTGCATTAGTGGACCTGTTTACCCAAAGTACCTCTAACATTTGTCATTTTCCTCTTTTGTCATATTTGTGAGTCTGACAAGTATGAAATGAAACCTTAAAGTTCTTCATTGAATTTCTCTAATTACTAGTGATTTGAAGGATTCTTATATGACTTTTTGAAAGCTTGGATTTCTTTCTTTGAAAATTGCCTTAGTAGCCTTTGATGATTTGTATATTAGAGAATGGTTTGATTGACATTTTAAATAATTGTTGAGTCTGGGCTATGTGTATGTATGTGTTATAGCAAACAATTTTCACGGTTTAACAAATTATTCAAGGAAAAATATTGATGCAATATTTTAAAACTCCAACAATTATTTGAATTGATGGTTCTATTCTTAGAATCACATTTCAGGGAGGAAGTTCACATGATAGGACATTACCAAGATGGTAAGGACATCAAACCACATCTCTTGTTGAAACTAGGGATGCGTGGCCTGAAGAACAGAAGAATTCGAAAGAGTATTTAAACAGCTTTTAAAAATTGTGAAGGCTTATCATGCTGAAAAAGGCTTGGACATTCTCCTTTGTCCTATGAGATGAAGCTAAGACTCATGATTACAGGCAGAGAAGCTGTTATAAACTAAATGTAAAGAAAATTTTCAGAGCTAAACATTGCCTAATAGTTAGAGATGTCTTAAAATGTAATGTGCTACCTCAGGAAATAGGGAGTTGATTGAGAGCAATTAAATGATGGTACTTATCTCCTCAATTTTCCTAGATTTTCATTCCATTTTTCCCTCTTTTTTAGTCCAAATGTTTCACTAAGAAAAGATAATAAAAGAAATTTAACAGTTGAGTAGCTCATCCTCTTTACTATTTTTTGTCATCATCCCACTATCCCTAGCAATGGTTCAATACCTTGGTTGACCTTCCTCTCTAATACAGAAAAAAAAAACTCTTTTGAGGGCAGCAAAGCCAAGATGGTGGAGTAAAAGCAGATACTTGCTTGAAATCTTCCCCAGATCCCCCCAAATACCTGTAAAAATGACTCTAAACAAATTTTAGAGCAGCAGAACCCACAAAATAACAGAGTTAAACAAATTTCCAGTCCAACACAACCTGAAAGGTTGATAGGAAAGGTCTGTTACATCAATCTGAGAGAAGAGGATAGGCCAGTGCAGGCCATACAAGCACAAATGTGACCCTGGAAAAATCATATCAGGCCACAAGGCACTGAAACACTGGCAGCTGTGGCAGTTTCCAGACTTCTCAACCCACAAACACCAAAGACAACTTAGAAGGTCAGTAGGAAAGGTCTGTTGAACCTGAGTGAGAGAGGACTATTTTTCAGCCCCAGCCCCAGGGTGGTGGTAGCAGCAGCTGTTGCTTCCAGAACTCTTGGCCCACACATGGTTGGGGGATTGAGTGGCAGATCAGAGGAGGATTGCAGGGATCTCTTTGCTGGCACTGAGGCAGAATTCTCTTGCTTTGCCCATGCTTTGATCTAGGTTGCAGTCCTGGGTGGCAACCCTTGGTGAGAGCTGGCATGGTGGAGCTTTTTGGTGGTGGTGGAAGGGGAATCCTCCTCACAGTTCCAAGGCAGAAAAGAGTGCTTGTGTCCTCACAGACCAAGAAAGGAGTAAACACCTCTCCTTTGATCATACCACCTTGGAAGAACTGAAAATTTCCAGATCCCTAGAAATATCTCTGAAAACAGCTGCACAAAACCCCTGAAACTTGGGAGAGTCCACCTTCCACACTAGAAGGAGAAACCTTCCTTAACAAAGAGCTGAAAAGTTAAGTAATTGACTGGGAAAATGAGCAGTAAAAAAAATCAGACTATAGACTCTAACTTTGGTGACAAGAAAGATCATAACATATAACCAGAAGAAGACAACAAAGTCAAAGCTCCTATATCCAGAGCCTCCAAAAAAAATATGAATTGGTCACAGGTCATAAGAGTGCTCAAAAAGGATTTTGAAAATCAAGTAATAGAAGTAGAAGAAAATTGGGAAGAGAAATGAGAATGATGCAAGAAAATCAAGAAAAATGAGTCAACACCTTGCTAAAGGAGACCCAGAAAAAAATGCTGAAGAAAATAACATCTTAAAAAATAAGCTAACTAGTGGGCAGCTAGGTGGCACAGTGAGTAAAGCACCGGCCCTGGAGTCAGGAGGACCCGAGTTCAGTTGCGGCCTCAGACACTTAACACACACACACACACACACACACACACACACACACACACACACACACACAAACTAGCCGTGTAAACTTGGGAAAGATACTACCCCAATAGTGCCCTCCAAAAGGCAAAAAAAAAAATAGACTAACCCAAATGGCAAAAAAGGTCCAAAAAGTAAATTAGGAGAAGAATGCCTTATAAAGAAGAATGAGAAAAAAGAAAAAAAAAAAAAAAGAGGCCCAAAAACTCACTGAAGAAAATAATTCCTTCAACTTTATGAGAAATTAAGATATTGCAAAACGAAACCAAAAGAACAGAAAAATAGAAGACAATCTAAAATACTTTATTGGAAAAACAACTGACCTGGAAAACAGATCCAGGAGAGATAATCAAAAAATTACTGGACTACCTAAAGCCATGATGAAAAAACGAGCCGAGACATCATCTTTCAAGAAATTATCAAGGAAACTGCCCTGATATTCTAGAACCAAAGGGCAAAATAGTAATTGAATGAATTCACTGATCACTGCCTGAGAGAGATCCCAAAAGGAAAACTCCTAGGAATATGGTAGGCAAATTCCAGAGTTCCCAGGTCAAGGAGAAAATATTGCAAGGAGCCAGAAAGAAACAATTCAAGAATTGTGGAAATACAATCATACAATCAGGATAACACAAGATTTAGCAGCTTCTACATTAAGGTATTGAAGGGCTTGGAATATGATATTGCAGAGATCAAAGGAGCTAGGATTAAAACCAAGACTCACCTATCCAACAAAACAGAGGATAATACTTCAAGGGGAAAATGGATATTCAATAAAATAGAGGACTTTCAAGAATTCTTGATGAAAAGACCTGAGCTGAATAGAAAATTTGACTTTCAAATACAAGTCTCAAGAGAAACATGAAAAGGTAAATAGGAAAGAAAAATCATAAGGGATTTATTAAAGTTGAGCTGTTTGTTTTCCTACATAAAAAGGTTGTAAGTCATGAGACCTTTCTTAATATCAGGGCAGTTGGAGGGAATAGATAGATAAACAGATAGATATCACAGGGTAAATTGAATATGAAGGGATTATATCTAAAAAAAATAAAATTAAGGGATAAGAGAGGAATATACTGAAAGAAGGAGAAAGGGAGAGGTAGTATGGGGTAAATGATCTCAAATAAAAGAGGTAATACAATGGAGGGAAAGAGGGGGAAGGTGAGAGGGAATGAGTGAACCTTAGTCTCATAACATTTGACTTAAGGAGGAAATAAAATACACACCCAATTGGCTATGGAAATCTAGCTTGCCCTACAGGGAAGTGGGCGGGGGGAGGTAGGTGATAAGAGAGGGGATGATAGAAGGGAGGGCAAAATGGAGGAGAGAGTAACCAGAAGCAAACACTTTTGTGGAGGAACAGGGTCAATGGAGAGTGTAGAATAAATGGGGGGCAGGATAGGAAATATAGTTTTTCACAACTTGGCTATTATAAAGTGTTTTATATGATTACATATGTATAACTTATATCGAATTGCTTGCCTTCTCAATGAGGGTGGGTGGTGAGGGAGGAAGGGAGAGAATGTGGAATTAAAAGTCTTAAAATAGAATGTTAAAATTGTCTTTACATATAACTGATAAATAAGACATATAGGTAATGGGGTATAGAAATCTATCTTTCTCTACAGGAAAATAGAAGGGAAGAGGATAAGAGAAGGGGGAGGAGATGATAGAAGTGAGAACAGATTAAGGGAAGGGGCAATCAGAATGCCACTCTCTTGGGATGGGGGAGAGGAAAGATGAGGAGAAAATTTAGAACTCAAAATCTTGTGTAAGTGGGGTGGAGTCAAGATATCAGCATAGAAGCAGGAAAACTCCTTGCACTCCCCCCATAACTATCTCAAATACCTATAAAAAATATACCTCTAAACAAACTTTAGAGCTACAGAACTCACAAAGTGACAGAGAAAAACAAATCTCCCACTTAAGACAGACCGGCAGGTGGACAGGAAGGGTTCATCTCAACAACAGGGAGCAGAGCCCAGCGCCTCCTGAGCCTGTGCTTTTAGCCCCATGGTGGCCTAACAAGCCTAAGGGATGGGGGAGGATATAGGAGAGAGCAGATTGGGGGAGGGGGTATACAGTAGGATTGTTGTTTTGGGGTAGTGGGTATGGGAAAGATGGAGAGAAATTTGCAACTCAAAATCTTGTGTAAATGAATGATGTAAATAAAAACAAACATAAAATATAATTTAAAAAATAAAATAAAAATTAAAAAATCTTGTGTAATTGAATGTTTAAAGCCTAATATAAATTAATAAAAAGGAAAAAAAGTCCTTTAAAAATCTTGAACTATTTAATTTAATGGGAATTTAATTACTTCTGTGTAAACTATTATACTTTTTGAAAACTCTAACAGAAATTCAGTTTCACAAACAATCCTCTCCTGTTTTTTGTTTAATGAAAAGTTCATTTTGTTGATTATTGTTAATTAAAAAAATATTTTAGAAGGGAAAAAAGCCACTTTCATTGATCTTATCTTCATTCTCATTCTCAAAGCTTTCTGGATGGACTTCAGTACTCCTAAGCTCATAGAACTATATAAGACTTCTGTGTTCGTCCTCAGTTACTACTTCTTCTTTGCATTTTCTAATGAAGAGGAGATATAGTGATGGTCAAATTAGACTATAATAATATAGTGTTTTTAAACTCTGCAAAGAACTTTACATACATTTCTCATTGAAGTCATAGCATTATAAGGTAGATAATTTTGGCCAAGTGCTATAGGAATGTAAATTTTTAAGATCTTCCCTTCCCCTAGGTCAAGTGTACCTGGAGCCTGTGGTGGGAGGTTTGTTTTTTAGGAATGCCCACACCTTGGTGCTTTGTGATTGGACAGTGGGTCAAGAGGGTTGTTACATTCTCTGACCCAGGAGAAGGCTATATAATCCTTGATGTGAGACTTTGTTTGGGGGCTCACTTTGAGAAGTGTGATTTGACCAGATGAGACTCTGGACAGCCATTGAGAGCCCCCTGGCTTAGAAAAACCCAGATGTTGATGCTTCCTTCTCTGGTAACTGTGATTTGATATGGATATATGTGTAGCAGCAAGTACCCCAGTGTCCCCAGGGTGGCTGCCAACACAGGTTCTTAGATCTTCTTTGCTAAAGGAAAGCAAATAAAAATGGGCTAACAAGCTTACTTTAATCAGTCAAACATATATCATTTACCTAGTTCAGGGGGAAAAGGTCAGCACCCCGAACTTCAGAGTATACAGAGGTTAAAAGCATAAGTTACAAGAACATTTCAACAGACAGTCTTCCAAACTGTCCAACCATTACATACATCCATATCTAATCCCAGCTACCAGAGAGGGAAGCATCAACATCTGGGTTTTCAAAGCCGGGGGGCTCTCAACACTGCTACCAAAGTCTCATCTGGTCAAATCACAAAACATTTCTCAAAGTGAGCCCCAAAGCAAAGCCTCCCATCAGGGCTTATATAGCCTTCTGCTGTCTCAGAGAATGTAACAACCTTCTTGACCCGCTGCCAAATCACAAAGTATCTCCTAAGAAACAAGCTTCCCACCACAGGCTCCAGGTGCACTTAAGCCTAGGGGCAGGGAAGATCTTAAAAATTTACCTTCCCATTACAATGTAATGGTTGGACAGTTGGAGGCCTGACTGCTTAAAATGTTTCTGTCTGTATACTCTGAAGCTTGGGGTGCTGACTTTTTCCCCCTGAACTAGATAAATGATATATTTGATTGATTAAAGCACAATTGTTAACCCACTTTGAGTTGCTTTCCTTTAGCAAAGCAGATCTAAGAACATGTGTAGGCAGCCACCCTGGGTATGCTGGGGTGCTTGCTGCCACACCAAGTCACTTATATTCTCAATTTCCTGATGTGTAAAATAGGCATAATAATACTTGTATCAATCTCATAATGCTGTTTTGATAATCAAATGAAGTATCAGTCAGTTCAGTCATTAAGCATCTATTGATCACCAACTATGTGAAGGCATAAAGAAATGGGGGGAAATGACCCTGTACTTAAAGAAGTCACAGTCTAATGGAAATTTAAAAAAAAAATGATATGCTATTTAAATATCTGTTTTTGTTGTTATCGTTTTTGATGTGGCACAGACAGAAATTGTCCTGGTATAAATTGTTATCTTGTTAATATTCTTCTATATTTGGTGTGCTACACAATACTGCACAGATGAAGAAAAGTAGCTACTTTTAGCAGTTTAATAAAACTATTAGAATACAAATATATCTTCTGTAAGCACAGTATAAGCATCCTTGGTTTGACTCCACTACAAGAGAGATGATATCCGCCTTTTCCAATCCAACATTATTTTGATCCCCTCAACTAGGTTACTATAATTTGAAGGTTTCCCATTCCATGTAGCTGGGAGATTATGAATACTTGGTATAATACCCACTTACCGTGAACTTCACTGTTTGGTTTTGATTCCACAATATCAAGCCTCCTGCTGGATAAATTCATCACTTGCTTATAACCCTAGAAATTAATTTGACTTTGATATTCAAAACCTCCTCAGCATCATCAATTGCATACTACCTCACTTTGGAGGGTTAGAAGGCAGAGCAATGAATTCCCACTGCAGCCTCCCTTTGTAGAGGGCTCCGACTCCATATGGAGGACACTTAGTAAATGCTTAATGAATATTGCTAATATCTATTAAAACATTGTTTTTAAATTTGTATGCATTAGTGTTATGTGGGCTGGGACCAATTATTGGCCAATCAGTGAGAGCCAGAGTAATTTGTGTTTAAGACATAGTTAAGTAGCTCTATTTCAGTGAGTTTTATCAAAGTCTGTTTTTTCCAGAGCTCTGTTTCAAGAAATCATAGATAAAACTGTAGTTTCAAAAGCTAATTATTATTATACTCACTACCTCCCTCATGAAGAATAAGCAGAATGTAAAATAAGAAACAAAAATCTAGGTGTCCAGACAAAAGTTACACTAGCTTATTAAGTATTCCCATTGGACTGACTTTCTGCCTTCTGGAGTAAACAGCCAACTTATATTTCCTCAATAAAATAAATGCATTCCTCAATGCTGCATTAATCAGAGCAGAGAGAAGAATGATAATTGCTTGGAAACAAGAAACTGCTCCTTCAACAAAAGAATGGATGCTGGATTTAAACAATGTATTCCATTTAAGAAAAGTGTACCCATTAAGGAAATCAATACCTTCAGCTCTAGGGGGGGGGGGAGTCTTAGAAAATGTTTTTGAGATCTTGCATGTGTATGAGTGCAACACACACACACAGAAAATGGAGAACTCAATAATGTTTTACCTGGTATACATTTATGTCTCAGATTTGGCAGAATTGCACAATTTAAGAGGAAGGAAAACCTCTAAGTATTGATTGACAAAGAATTTAGAGAACTAAAATATTTTTTAAATGGTAACTATGGAAACAAGAAGCACAGTGGAAGAATTTCCTTAGTTGGTAAGGACAAAGCAAACAGTTTGCTAATATTCTTCTCTCTCTACTCTGTGAAAAATAAAACAAATCAACAATTTTTCCATGCTAATCTTAATTGAATGAGTTCCTAACAGATTAGCACTGATGTTCAATTTTTTGAGAGTTTTTTAAGTCCTTCTCCCTTTTAGGAGTAAGAGAATTCCTAAGGGTATCCAGTATTCCACTGGCATATTTGATAATTTAGTTCGGAATTGATGCCAGCCCACTATTCTCCATGGTGCCTCAATGTTTCTGTTTGATATCTATAGAAAGGTGAGCTGAGTAAAAACAGCAAATTCTATTTTTAAAGCACATTTGGGATGGCTCTGTGGTAAACTAGAGAATGAAATATCCAGCTCTTCTTGGATTCATTTTTAAAATAACTTGGTTGAGAATGAGAATAATTTACATTCTCTTACATAGCTAACAAAGGCGCTCTATTCTGAATCGAGGGAAATGTGATCCTTTTTTCCCAGCATCCCAAACCCCAGCACATTTCCTTATGCAAGGTACTGAATTCCATAATCAAGCAAAGGATAACTCTTCAAGCCAGTATCCACTATGTACTGTGGGTGTATGACAGACAAAAGTGGAACAGGATTTAATCGTGTACACATATGTCTAGGTACTAAAAAAAACCTAAGTCACAGTAGCAAGATAGCATGAGGTAATAACATGTAGCTAACTTGTTCATAGGGTTCTGGGGAATATTTCATTCAGTTTCTATATCTGCACATCCTATTTCTTCAAATGTTTGGAATGGCTTACTAGCTACTATAAAGACATCATTCTTGGATGTGCAAGAAATTGACAACTGGAAGTAACAGTGACATCATCATCATCACCATCATCATCACCATCATTTCTATTGGTTGGGGTGGGGCAGTGAAGGAATAAGGAAAAAATTAGACAGAAAAGAAATGTCCATTGTTTACAAAATGCAATCTGTGGTGTTTATTTCTTATGATAAAGCCAATTAAAATAATTAGGAAACTCCAATCCCCTCCTTTTTTAAGTCTTAGTTTTAATTATGGTTTTCTAAACATAGTCATGGAATTTATTAAATGTTTTTAAAAGTTGGGCTAATAAGAAAATTACAGGATTGTTTTTAAATTATGTTTTTACTAAACACTCTATTTACATATAGGTATATATTGTGTTTCCAGGTTGAACATAAACTTTATTGTTTTTTTTTTCAGAATGCATTTATTCATTTTTAGTTTTCAACATTCATTTCCACAAGATTTTGAGTTCCAAATTTTCTTGCCATCTCTCTCCTACCCACCCCCACCCCAAAATGGCAAGCATATTGATTACCCCTTCCCACAATCTGCCCTCCCTTCTATCATCCCAATTCCCACGCCTTCCCCCCTATTATCTTGTAGGGCAAGATGGATTTCTATACCCCATTGCCTGTATATCTTATTTCCCAGTTACATGTAAAAACAATTTTAACATTTGTTTTTAAAACTTTGAGTTCCAGATTCTCTCCCTTCTTCCCTCCTCAACACCCCCATTGAGAAGACAAACAATTCAATATAGGTTATACATGTGTAGTTATGCATAACATTTCCATAGTAGTCATATTGTGAAAAATTAACTATATTTCCCTCCATCCTATCCCATCTCCCATTTATTCTATTTTCTCCTTTGACCCTGCCCCTTTTCAAAAGTGTTTGCTTCTCACTATCCCCTCCCCCAATCTGTCCTCTCTTCTATCATTCCCCACCCCTTATCTCTTTACCCCTATTTTCCTGTAGGGTAAGATACCCAAATGAATGTGTATGTTATTCCCTCCTTGAGCCAAATCCAATGAGAGTAAGATTTAACCATTTCCTTTCACCTCCCTGCTCTTCCTCTCCATTTTAACTGCTTTTTCTTGCCTCTTTTATGTGAGATAATTTACCCTATTCTATCTCTCCCTTTCTCCTTCTCCTAATACATTCCTCTCTCAACCCTTAATCTTATTTTTAGATATCATCCCTTCCTATTCAACTCACCCTGTGCCCTCTATGTATACATATACACATATATACATATACATACATACATATTCCCTTCAGCTATCCTAATAGTGAGAAAAGTCTCATGAGTAACAAATATCATCTTGCCATGTAGAAATGTAAACAGCTCTACTTTAATAAGGTCCTTATGATTTCTCTTTCCTGTTTACCTTTTCAAGCTTCTCTTAGGATTCTTGTATTTGAAAGTCAAATTTTTTATTCAGCTCTGGTTTTTTCATCAAGAATGATTGAAAGTTCTCTATTTCATTGAATATCTATTTTTCCCCTAAAGTATTATACTCAGTTTTGCTGGATAGGTGATTCTTGATTTTAATCCTAGCTTCTTTGACCTCTGGAATATCATGTTTCAAGCCCTTTGATCCCTTAATGTAGAAACTGCTAGATCTTGTGTATACTGATTGTGTTTCCACAATACTCAAATTATTTCTTCTTGCTTATAATATTTTCTCCTTAACCTGGCTACAATATTCCTAACAGTTTTGTATTTGGGATCTTTTCCAAGAGGCAATTGGTGGATTCTTTCAATTTCTATTTTGCCCTCTGGTTCTAGAATATCAGGGCAGTTTTCCTTGATAATTTCTTGAAAGATGATGTCTTGGGGCGACTAGGTGGCACAGTGAATAGAACACTAGCTCTGCAGTCAGAAGGACCTGAGTTCAAATCCTGTCTCAGATTCTTAACACACACACACAAAAAAAAACACTAGCTGTGTGACCTTGGGCAAATCACTTAACCCCAATTGCCCTACCTTCCCCCCTCCAAAAAGCAAAAACACAAAAAAAGATGATGTCTAGGCTCTTATTATGATCATGGCTTTCAGGTAGTCCAATAATTTTTAAATTATCTCTCCTGGATCTAATTTCCACATCAGTGGTTTTTCCAACGAAATATTTCACATTACCTTCTAATTTTTTTTATTCTTTTGAATCTGTTTTATAATATCTTGAGTTCTCAGAAAGTCATTAACTTCCATTGGCTCCATTTTAATTTTGAAGGAAATATTTTCTTCAGTGAGTTTTTGGACCTCCTTTTCCATACAAAGTAGGGGAATAATGGTGGCTATATAATCAGAAGCCCTATATATATAGGTCTTTACCCCATATCTTTTGACTGTGATAAAGGATAAGTTACATAATCTCTCAGAGTCTCAGTTTACTCCTCTGTAAAATGGCAATAATAGCTATATTATCCAAAAAGTTACACTACAGTCAGAGGATTTGGGTTCCAGTTCTAAATGTGATGTTTATTATCTCTGTGACCTAGGGTATATTATTTAACTTCACTGATGCTCAGTCTCCTCATATAAAAAAAAAATAAGTGTTTGGATTGGATGGTTTCTGAGATTCATTCCAATTCTAAATGTAAACCTTAAATTATTGTGGAAATACGAGCAACTCACTTAAATTAAGATGTTCTTAGGTAACCCATTAGGATCCCATTTTAAATGTGAATATATTTTAATTTCTTGGAAAATCCCAAGACATACAACTTATACAGTGTGATTTCGTAGAATCATAGATCCATCACAATCCAACACACAATCATCAAGTGCCTCAGCAAGGTATTGTGCTAGGCAATGGATATACAAAGACAAATCAAAAAGTAGCATCTCAAGAAGCATAAGGTAATTTAGCACATAGCAGATAAATATGCACATAATGCAAATTGTGTGTGTGTGTGTGTGTATATACTATAACTCATATGTTTAGGGCTAGAAGAGATGCTTGTGGTCATCTCTGCCAATTCCTTCACTTTACAGATGGAGAAACTGAGGCCCAAAGGGGCTAAGTGACATACAGGGTCACATAGGTAGTGAATGGCAAAACCAGAATTCCACCCATGTCACCTCATTCCAAATCCATAATTCTTTTCATTACCAGATGCTACCTCCAAAAGGAATAAGACTAGGAAGCTAAGAAGCATTATGATATATTCCTATCTTTAGTGGGGATAACTTAGTCTAAACAAGAAATCAAATTGTGAGTTTTCTATTTGTTCTTCTCTGTTTCAAACATAGCTAGTCTTCTCTTTTATACCATGATACAAGTATCTTGCTTATTTGTGGCTTATACTGACATATTTTTGGAATCAAATATACCTCATGTCAAAAGCTACTTCTTGTAAAGAGCCGGCCCCGGAGTCAGGATGACTCGAATTCAGTTCTAGCCTCAAACACTTAACACCCCCACACAAAAACTAGCTGTGTAACCATGGGCAAGTTACTTAACCCCAACTGCTCTCCAAAAAGGCAAAAAAAAAAGCTACTTCTTAACATAATGGTCTCAGTACATTTGGGGAACTTCTCATGCCCTGGTTTATTATCTGTACTCAGCTAATCTGTCCAGTTTCCCTACAAATGTGTAACTTTTTTCTAGAAACTTGAATAGTTTCAACCCTTATTCTTACACAGACCTAATCACTGAATCAACCTCAGTCAAAGTGAGAACTCAAAAAGACTTTAGCTTAAAAAGACCATGGTCTCCCACTGCAGCATGGGCCATCTCCAGTCATCCAGATCTCTATCTTGCCACTGGACCCAGATGACTCTGGAGGAGAAAGTAAAGATGGTGGCTTTGCACATCCCTGCCCCCACTTAAATCCAATTCTATTGCAAGTCATGGCATCACCTTCCTGATGTCATGATTTTCTTTTGAGAATGAAGGACAATACCACACAATCCCTTATTCTACTAGTACTCTTGCTAGGATTAAAGAATTGGGTGCCTTAGGGGCAGCTAGGTGGTGCAGTACATAGAGCACTGACCCTGGATTCAGGAGGACCTGAGCTCAAATCCAGCCTCAGACACTTGACGCACTTACTAGCCATGTGACTTTGGGCAAGTCACTTAACCCCAACTGCCCTCCAAAAAGAAAAAAAAAAAAGAATGGGGTGCCCAGAACTTATTAATTCATGGCATTACCACCTTCCATAGTAGCAATCCCATTGCTTGATTACATTTCTCCACAGTACACCATAAATGGAATTGATTATTGCTCTCTACTATATGTTTTTTTTCCTTCCCTCCATCCTCCATTGCACAGCCTATAGTCTACATGTCCTGCAGTTCCCTTCAGCTCCCAGAAGATGACATCAAGTCAGTTTCCCGGGCAACCAGCTAGCCTCCAGAATCCCTGACTGCTTATATCACAGTTTAGAAAATGTAGGTTTATTTGTGCAGTTTTCTATGGGTTCAACTGTGGTTTCTTTGACCTCTTATTACATACAGAAGTAAGATGTCTTTAAATGTTTCCATATGGTCTCAGATTGAATTCTTGCATTTTGTTGTCCTCTCCCAATAACCACAAAGTTTGACCTTCCTACTATATTAGCACCTCTTACTCATTGAACAGTTCTGAATTGGACCCATTTTAATCTCTGTCCAGTTGTTTCTCAATTCAGCTAAATTCCTCTGGAAGGACCAGCTGAGTTGCTTAAAGTGCCTGGGGCTCCTTCCCAAAAACAGCTGGTAAAAAAAGGAGGGCACTTTCATGAATGAAATTCTAGAAACAGAAGAAGAAATACTCCCAATGAGAAGATAAAGGGGGAGGCACCAGAGAGATTTGATGTGGGTAAACTTAGAACTCAATAACAAACTTGGATTTCAGAAAGAAATATGTAAAAGATGGAAACAGCAGCAATGAAATGATAATGAAGAAGAAGCTGATGATAATGATGATGATAAATGACACCAAGAATGAAAAAGTAGAATAGATATGTAAGAATTGTGTCAGAAGCACAATGGGCCAGAATGGATTTGGTTTTTGATGGGTGCTAAGAACAAAAACGGTAGATTTGTTAAAGCTATACTGGAAGTAAAAGGATGATCAGACATAGCCTAGGATGGAAATACACAGAAGATATGATGATAGATAATAGCAAGAAAACTAAATTACTCAGCTTTTATTTTACCACCACTTTCTATTCCAATAAAAGAAACAGTATTTTGGGACTGAGGAGAATTTTAAAAATTAGCAAGGAGTAGAAATCCAAAATAACTAAAATGAATGAAAGGTATGCAATGGGAGTTTAAGTTCTAGTCAACAGTCCTGGATAAACTACATCCAAAATACTAAAAGAAAAGTCACATGTGACTTTTGAGCTTTTCTATGAAGCCTCTTGGAGGAAAAAGAGATGTTATAGGATTGGAAAAGGGCAACTATCCCAATTTCAAAAAAAAAAAGGTGTTGTATGAAAACTGTAAGTAAATTAACTTCTATTTTGGAAAAATTCTAGAATGAATTATTAAAGATATATTTGTCAATACTTAAAAATGGAACCTGTGATTACTAAAAGCCAGCATAACTTCATCAAGAAGAGATCATTTCAGGGAGGCCAGGTAGCACAGCAAGTAAGAGCACCGCCCCAGTGTCGGGATGACCTGGGGATTGAATCCAGGCTCAGACACTTAGCACCCACCCAGAAACACCTGGCTGTGTAACCTTGAGCAAGTTACTTAACCCCAATTTCTTAGGGGTGGCCAGGTGGCTCAGCAAGTAAGAGCACCGGCCCCAGAGTCAGGATGACCTGTGATCGAATCTGGGCTCAGATACTTAGCACCACACCCAGAAATAACTGGCTGTGTAACCTTGAGCAAGTTGCTTAACCCAAATTTAAAAAAAAGAGATCATTTCAAACTTACTTTATTTCAATATATTTTTGACATATTAATTATATATATGTGTGTATATATATACCTATATACACACACACACATATTAGGGACAAAGTTATAGACACTGGAAACAACTTAGAGAAGAGTCCTGGACTCTGAGTCATCAAGACCAGAGTTAAAATATTGACTGAGATACTTACTGTGTCACCATTGGCTAGGCCCTTAACCTTTATATGCTTGTTTCTCCATCTCTAAACCTGGAATAATATTAGCACTAGTATCTCAGACCAGCTGTGAAAATAAAATGAGATAATACACATAAAATGTATTTATATAAATTGTATTTTATAAAGGTTATACATAAAATTATATATAAATGTGAATTACTAATATTAGATATAGGATCAATTCAACTCCCTCTATTAAAATATGAGAAAATCACTTACGTGAACTGATGCTGAGTGAAGTAAGCAGAACCAGAACACTAGACACAGTAATAGTAACTTTGTGTGCTAATCAACTGATTGACTTAGCTCTTCTCAGCAATACAATAATCCAAGACAATTCCAAAAGGCTCATAATGGAAAATGCTACCCACTTCCAGAGTAAGAACTGGAGTCTGAATGCAGATTGAAGCATACTATTTCCACTTTGTTTTTTTTCATGGTTTGTTCCTTTGTTCTGTTTCTTCTTTCACAACATGACTAATGTGGAAATATGTTTTACATGATTATACATATATAACCTATATCAGATTGCTTGTCATCTTGGAGAAATGGGAGGAAAGGGGAAGGAAGGAGACAAATTTAAAACTCAAAACCTTATAAAAATTATTTTTGAAAATTGTCTTTTTGTGTAATTGGAAAATATAAAATATTATTTACATAGGGAAAAAATAAAGATAAGAAAATCAGTCCCTCAACATAGTTTAATGATTTGCCCAATGTCACACTATGTGGCATACTCCCCATAGAATACTTTTATTTTAGCATTGCATTTAGCAAACTTTCTTATGCTATATTTCTGGATGACAAGGAGAGAAATAACTTGTATGACAGTAGTTAAGTGGATCTGGAACTTGTTGAATAATGTTGAATGATGACACCCAAAGAATAATCTTCTGTGAACATATGCCATTGTAATAGGAGATCTTTACTAGAATACCCTATGGATCTCCCTTAGCCCCAGTGCTGGCCAGCATTTTCAGCAATGTCTTGAAAAAAAGGCTAGATGGTGTTATAGGAATGCAAATTTTTAAGATCCTCCCTGCCCCTAGGTTAAGTGCACCTGGAACCTGTAGTGGGAGGCTTGATTTCCGGAACACCCACATCTTGGTGCTTTGTGATTGAGCAGTGGGTCAAGAGGGTTGTTACATTCTCTGACCCAGGAGAAGGCTATATAATCCCTGATATGAGACTTTGTTTTTGGGCTCACTTTAAGAAGCGTTGTGTGATTTGATCAGACAAGACTCTGGGCAGCCGTTGAGAGCCCCCTGGCTTTGAAAACCCAGATGTTGATGCTTCCCTCTCTGGTAACTGTGATTTGGTATGGATGTAATAGTTGGACAGTTGGAGGCCTGTCTGCTTGAAATGTTTCTGTCTGTATACTCTGAAGTTCAGGGTGCTGACTTTTTCCGCTGAACTAGTTAAATGATATATTTTATTGATTAAAGTAAGATTGTTAACCCATTTTGAGTTGCTTTCCTTTAGAAAAGCATATCTAAGAACCTGTGTTGGCAGCCACCCTGGGTATGTTGGGGTGCTGGCTGCTACAGATGGTATGACTGTCAGGTTTTCAGAGGACATAAATGTTAAAGAAAAGCAAAAATGTTAGTAGCTAATGAGCTCTCAACAAAGTACACAGTCCACAGCACTCAATAAGATCAATTGTTATCACTACTTTTTAAAAAGGAAACCACATGAAATCTACATACTATAGGCCACTGACCTTGACTTTGATTCATGGAAAAATTCTAGAATAAATTATAACAAACAGTTAGTGAATACCTAAAATCTCAGCTTTCTTTAGTAGAGATAACAATGCACCAAGATGGCTTCATTAGATGCAGTTAATTCCAGACTAACATTATTTCTTAGTGAAAAAAAAAAATTACAATTAATAGCTCTGTTTTGGTTATTAAGCTTCTCAAGTCAAAGAAGTGCAATACTTTTTTTAAATACAATTTTTAAATTTTTTTTTTTATAAAGCAATTGGGGTTAAGTAACTTGCTCAAGGTTACACGACCAGTTATTTCTGGGTGTGGTGCTAAGTATCTGAGCCCAGATTCTATCCCCCAGGTCATCCTGACACTGGGGCCAGTGCTCTTACTCGCTGAGCCACATGGCCACCCCTCGTACAATACTTTTTAAGTTCAAAATGGAGGAAACAGAAAGCAGTGTCCTTCTCAGACCACATTTGGAGTATTATATTAATCCTAATATCACATTTTAAGAAGTCATTTATAACCTGGAGTTCACTCAGAGAAGAGAAACCAGGATAGTAACAAGTCTAGGGGCCAAATTATAAGACAAAGTTTTGAAGGGACAGGAATATTGAGCCAAGAGAAGGAAAGGTCAGGAGCTGGGTTCAGGGCACAGTTATAACCATTATACTCAAGTTTCTGAAGGAAATCATGTATGAGAGCTGGACTTGTTCTTTTCATCCTAAAAGAGCAGAACTAGGAAGAATGATCAAAGAAGCAATTTGGGACTTGAAAGAAAGAAAAAAATCCTAATTTCTTGTATTATCTATGTAACACTCCTTCTGGGGTTACTTCAACTCCAACTAGCATTGGCAGGTTGGATCCCAAGAAGGTAACTAATCATTTCTCCTGGTTCTAGGTATAACAATGAAGGGTTAGAGTTTCTAATAGCATCACTGACAAGCCAATATCTGTTGTGCTCCCCAATATAAACCAACAAATTGACCTCAATTAATTTTATAAAAGGGATATTTACTGAGAACTTAGAACATGAAGTTATAAAAACAATCACCCCAAATATGGGGTATGCTATTCCCTTGAATACACAATTTTCCTGGGGAGAGTGGTGTAGCACCAATGAAATATTTACAATGCCCACAATCACGATAAAGACTATGACTATAATTTTCGCATGATGGTCAATTGCAAAATATACCAGCTTCTCCACACAGAGGATAGAACTGAAGCATTTATTTGGACACCAGAAATCTGAATCCCAAAACTAGTAAGCCGATTCCATCATAGTACCAATGATATTCAGAAGCCATAATAATGCAGAGAGCCACAGCAGCCTTCAGCCTTCCCACAAACCAGTACAAGATCAATATCTACTCAGGAGCTTATCTGACTCATTGCCTGAATGTTCTCTCCCCCACCCATCTGGCTTTGCTCTCACCAGCTTCCTGTGGGCTCTGCTTTCCTTCAGCAAAACTCCCACCACAGGTTCCATGTGACTATATTTAGCCTTTCAGGGGGCAGAGTTTATCGTCACAGCAGGGAAGCTTCCTGTGGGCTCTGCTGTACCCCTCGGCAAATTCCCTCCATCACAGACTCCATGAGATTGTATTCAGTCTATTAGGGGGCAAAGTTTACTTTCAAAGCAGGGGAGGTCTTCAAACTTCCCCCTAGGCCTATTAAGGGGTAGGGAATATCTTCAAATTCCCATTCCCATTACAAGTGGTCTCAAACTTAGAGAGCACAACCAGACAAAGGGAAAATTCACTGCTTTGTCACTAGATGTCATTTTCACCCTTTGTAGAGACCTCACAAAAATCCCCCCTTGGTATAGCTCTCTGCTGGGCTCTGGAGACCAATGCCATTTTAGAATCCTGAAATTGCCTTTCCTCAGTGTATCTAGTTTGTCTCTGGTCTGTGTCTCATCTCCCACTGGAGACATTGATATCAGCCACTGTTGCTCTGGAGACACTGCTACTGACACTGACCAGAAGACCATATCTATCAATCTTTCAAAATTCATTATTAGTCAGTGAAGCAAGGAAGGAGCAACCTGTTATCCCTCCACCCTCAGGGCAATTTCTTCACCTACCATGGAATTAGCTTGCTGCTATAACAGTTTTTATATTAATTGGATTTTAGGTGGAAAACCCCACCCATTAACAAAAAAATAAAATCTTCTGGAGGTAATAGTCCTATCCCGCCCTGGGCATTATTGAGTAAAATTTTCATATCATCCACAAATTGAAGAAATGTGTCCTCTATTGTCATCAAAGTCACTGATAGAAAATATTGCACAGCACAGGTATAGAAAGACATTCCTGAATTATAGCTTTAGAGATTTACCTCCATGTTGACCAGGATCAATTAAACATAATTTTTTTTAATCTAGTTAGTCAATCAATTCTTAATCCACCAAACTTATCACCCTCTTGTTAGTAAGAATATCATAGAGTACTGTAAAATACTTTACTGATATTCCAGTATGATATGTCAACAAATTTCTCAATCTACCAAGCTTATAACCAAGTTAACAAAGCAATTGAAGATGCACTGGCATGACTTTCACTGAAATCATGCTAGCTTTTCTTGACTGTTGCTTCCTTTTCTAAATGTGCTCACAAAGCATCTCTTTGGTAGTAAATTCTATAATGTTTTCTCAGAAACTAATTGGCATCAAGTTTACCAATGTTAAGAACTTTTTTTTGGAAATCAGAAAAGCATGTGCCAATCTCTAATTCTGTGACCTCCTCTCCTTCCATTTTTTTTCTAAGATAATCAATAGCTGATTAGATCAACAATCATATGACAGTTCAGTTCTTTAAGAACCCAAGGACCTAAACATATGAAGATGATTATATCTCATTGAATTTAATTCACTTACTTTGACTTTTAATTTCTTTCCTTTAAATATTTGTATTCAACAATCTTCAGGGTTTTTTTGTTTTTGTTTTTGTTTTTTTGCTTTTTGGAGGGGGGACAGCAGGGCAATTGGAGTTAAATGACTTGCCCAAGGTCACACGACTAGTAAGTGTTAAGTGTCTGAGGCTGGATTTGAAATCAGGTCCTCATGACTCCAGAGATGGTGCTCTATTCACTGTGCCACCCAGTCGCCCCAACAATCTTCAGTTTTGAAGATTATTCTCCTAGGTTAAAGAAAAAAAAAGTAGAATTAAAATAAAATTTAAAGATGGCCTTTGTTTTTCAATCTGTATTCCCATTACTCAGTATTATTTTTTGGTAAATAGTAAGAATTTTATAAATCCTCATTAATTCATTGATTCATTCTACAGGATATAAGATAAGTGTTTTTATTGTCTCCTGGGCCTACTAACACCTTAAATTCTATCTATGTCCTACTTCAAGTAACAGAAACTCTCTATCACTCAGTTTCTCCATTTCAAAAGTGGGGGCAGCTAGGTGGCGCAGTGAATAGAGCACCAGCCTGTAATGGGAATGTAAATTTAAAGATTTTCCCTGCCCCTAGGCTAAAGTGCAACAGGAGCTTGGGGTAGGAGGCTTGTTTTTCAGTAGATACTTTTTGATTGGCCGGTGGGTCCAAAAGGTTGTTACATTCTCTGAGCCAGGAGAAGGCTATATAAGCCCTGATGTGAGGCTTTGTTTTGGGGCTCACTTTGAGAAGTGTTTTGTGATTTGATGAAACTCTGGGCTAGCCGTTGTCCAGAGCCCCCCGGCTTTGAAACCCAGATGTTGTTTGGTATGGATGTAATGGTTGGACAGTTTGGAAATCTGTCTACTTGATCTGTTTTTGTCTTGATAATTCTGTCTGTATACTTTGAAGTTCGGGGTGCTGACCTTTTTCCCCTGAACTAGGCAAACGATACATATTTGACTGATTAAAGTAAGCTTGTTAACCCATTTTGAGTTGCTTTCCTTTGACAAAGCAGATCTAAGAACCTGTGTTGCCAGACACCCCAGGGACGCTGGGGTGCTTGCTGCTACACAGCCCTGGAGTCAGGAGGACCTGAGTCCAAATCTAACCTCAGACACTTAACACTTGCTAGCCATGTGACCTTGGGCAAGTCACTTAACCCCAATTTCCCTCCAAAAAAAAAGCAAAAATAAAAATGATAGGGAAAATAATGAGTTAAGCATCTGAAATTCTTTGCTACAAATGTAGGTCTATATTATAATCTAAATACGTGTGTCACACTTCCCATTCTTTTTTATCTCAAATAAAATCCAAGTCTAATATACCATTTATATGGCTGCCTACTTAACAATCCTTGACAATATCTTCATAATAACAGATAAAAAATTAATTCCTTGCTAGGGAAAGATTTAGTATAACCAATCCTTCCCTAACTTCAGTCAAGCTAGAAGAATAGGTTTTAGGAAAGACAAGTCACTGTCAGGTCACAAAAACTATTATTTGCCAGCCACTGTAACTAAACAGTTTATAATTATTTTCTCGTTTGAGCTTGGGAGTCAGTGCTATTATTATTCCCATTTTGCAACTGAGGAAAGTGAACCAAACAAATGTTAAGTGACTTGCTCAAGGTCATATAGCTATAAAATGGCTGAGGCTGGATTTGACCTCAGGTCTTCCTGACTCCAGGCCCAGCATTCCATCATTCTCATACCTTAGCCTGTCCACTTTCATGGAAAAAATGGTATCTCTGAATTCCTGGTCCTAGAAGTCCTCTTTTCTCTTTGTACCCTCATAAAATTCCCCTTCAATGTACCTCTCTATAGAGTAGAGCACTCCAGAATTTGCACTTGCCTTGAGTCTATCATGGCACTTCTCTTTGTTAGGAAGAGTCACATTCCCTGAAGCTGCTGCCTTCCTCAGATGACTGTCTTTCTGCATACAACTGCAGTTTCTTTCCCTTCTGTTAACCACTTGTTCTTTGGTGGACAATGCTACTAAATCTAGTGATGACCTTTCCCAAGATTGTCTTTACTTTTCTATCATGAAACAGGCCACTGAATGTTCGAAATACAAAAGGCCTCCAGGACCTAAGATCAGGAAAGAATGAACAAAAAAGAGACAGAGGTGGCCATATACTCACAGAGGCAGTGACTGGCCAGGAGACTGGGCAACTATCCTTTCCTCCACTTGATCCTTACTCACTTTAAGTTATAAAAAAAAAAATTAGTAAGGAAGAGTAGGTCACCCATTTTGCAAATCCACTAGATTCTGGCTCCAAAATCTCTTTTGTCATTAGTTCTTCCAGCTATGCAAATAATCTGGAAGTCTCTGTTATTAGTCAGTACAAACTCTAGAGTCACCACGACCAGAAGTAAGCTAATAGTTGCTTGGACTATATTAGATCCAATCATGGAATATTTATGTTTGTAGACCTCCAACCCAATTACACTTGAAAAGCATCTTTTGATTTGCCAAAGTAAGGCACAAGATACAAGCAAAAAAGAATATGATTAGAAGCCCGAGACCTGACTTGGCCAGAAATGTAAGTAAGAATTTGTGATCCAAGTGTTGCAAGGTCTTACTTCTTTGTTCCTTCATGTTGAGTAGGAGACCAGGGCAACGGAGACTTACCTTTACTCTCATGCTCCCTCTGTTTCTTTTTCCTACTGATAAATCAAAAAAGGGTCAATTTTTTGGCCTTTTCTCAGCCTCTCTTCCCCTTGGTGGTCAAGATAACAGAAGCTTTGGGGTTATATTCTCTTTATTCTGCATCTTCTCTTCTAAAAGAGAGAGTAGTAGCTAGCCTAGAGGCTCCTATACTTCCCTGCCAGCAGATATAAATAGAAAGCTGATTTTCTTTCTTTCCTTTTCTCTCTTTTCTTCTTCTCCTAAGAGTAAGTCTATGTAGGTTCATGTCGAGGCAGACCCAACTGGCTCAGGAGAGGTAATTTGTTTGCTTCCTCCTTTCAGAAATAATTATGTAGTTTATAATTTTAGGATCATTGTTAAGTATTTTACTCTACTTATGGAGTTATTTTTATTAGATTTGTATGTTTTCCTTGAGCCAGAAATTTCCCTCATTATACATGTGTTTGATGAATCTCAATCTGTACTTGAGTTTGTATGTTTATCATTGGGATAAAAATTTCAAATGAAGTCCATATGTTTGATCATTTTAATTAAATACTGTCCATTATTGATCAAAATGTGTCTTTATTTTGAGGGCTCTATTTCAAGGCACTCTAGCAGCCAGTGAGCAAAAGCTGCTAAGAGAATTGACTCTCAACAAAATTAGAGTATCATAGATTTTATAACAAGCAAAGAAAGATAACTCACACCAAAATGGCACAGTAGATAGAGCACTAGGCCTGGAGTCAGAAAGACCTGAGTCCAAATCAAACCTCACACACTTACTAGCTGTGCTACCCTGGGTAAGTCACTTAACACTGCTTCAATTTCTTCATCTGTAAAATGAACTGGAGAAGAAAATGGCAAACTTTCCAGTATCTTTGCCAAAAAAACTCCAAACCAAGTCAACAAAAAGTCATATATGACTGAAATGACTGAACAACAAATAATAAAAGGATAACAAATGTCCTATGACAGTGCTATAGCATCCAGAAATAACACTTAGATCTTTATTTCACTGCTTTCAAATACAATGTACTTAAATATGATGATACATAATATTTTATCAAACTTACTATCTCCTCCCCAAACTCCTGTATGGATTCAGCATTCAGTTGTTCAGGTCATTCATTCAGGATACAACTAAGAAGTAGTGAAAAAAGCAAGTGACTATTTCCCTACTGTAATTTCCCCTCCTAAATCTGAGGGTTCTTTTTACGCTCGAAATCCTAAGCACTAAGGCTTTTCGAGACTTCGTGACAAGATTGACACTTTGAAAAGAAATATTAAGTTGTAATCCTCCAAAATGCATCCTGCATTGTGGAGAAAATTCTAAAAGAGGAACAATATTAAATAGAAATCTTCAAAAATAATATAAAATTTGATAAATGAGTTAGGAAAAGGTGTGTAAGTTAGGAGAGGGAAATTCAATCATATTCAAGTACCCCCTAAGCTTTTACTTGGACTCCAATAAAACATGACCACAATAAACAAGATCTGTAAAACACAAAACTAAGATTATATGATGACACAATCTCAGTATTTGAGAATATATCATTCTTATGTTCTTGTTACTTGACCATTTTTAAGTTTATTAGGCAGTTCTACTGGTAATATTTAAGTTAGAACTGATGTCATACTCTGCTACACTTCAACTTTTATAGCTTTCCAGCAGCAAAACCTCTGCCTGTATAGAATAACGATTATAGCAGTACCTGCTTTCTCCGAACATAAAAACTGAATAAAAATAAGTATTTGGCACCATAGAAAATCTCCAGAGAGAGAAAAATAAGTTGTCCTGTAGTCAAAGTAACAGAATTTAGTTCCATTTTCCATTGGAAATGGACAGGGAAAGGGGGGAGATCTCTAGGGCTCAGGACTTCAGAGATTATTTATCCAACCTCTTCATTCACTGGATTTGTAACAAATCCTGCAAATTACACATGTTTCCACAGATCCCCAGCTGCCCAATTGGCTGAGACAGTATCTAGTTTCACTCTTTTGACCTATGAGGCCATCTCTAATGTTGGTTTCTTATCTTTGAACCTCAAAAAGGTCATTGATATTTAGTTTCTCAGAGTGCTTAATTATTTGGCATTTGGGTCATTAAACAACTAAGATGAAGTACACCCTATGTTAAAAGGCAACCAGATGGTTCAATGGATAGAGTTCATAGCTTGGAGTCAGGAAGATCTGAGTTCAAATTCAACCATAGATACTTACTAGCTGTATGACCCTCAGCAAGTTACTTAACCCTGTTTGCCTCAGTTTCCTCATCTATAAACTACTCCAGTATCTTTGCCAAGAAAACCCCCAATGGGGTCACAGAGTCAAACATGACTGATAGGACTAAAAACAACAAAATCTTATGTTAATGTATTAATTAAGCAAAAAGTTTCTCAACCCTCTAGGACTCTGTAAATGTTCTACTTGATCATTACTCTCTTATCTTTTTTTAAAATAATTCAGATAACAAAAGAGAAAAAAACGTTCAAAAAAATCACTCTTCAGACTCAGTATACAAATGGACATAATCTGTTATATGTCCTGAGAAGATAGATGGGGGTGGGGGGTGATTATTGGATAAAATTTACATAGGAATGGAAAAAAAACTATTCCTCCAGTGCGGATGCAGAAGAAAGGAAGAAATTTTCAATTATTTCTTTTTCTTCTCAATTTACTTTCCATGACTTACCGACTTTTATGTTTATTGAACTACTTCCTACATACTTCAGGTATCCATGTAGACCATAATCTCATTGATGGTAGCAACCCCACAGTGTCATATTTCTTTGTTTCCCCAATAAGATTTTTATTCTCTTCTCTTTATATCTTACTTTTTAAAAAATCTTAGTTTTTTTTTAAAGGAGAGGCAAGAATAATAATTACAATTCATAAAATTTAAGGCTACAATTTTTCACTGTATCCCTGAGAAAGAGTGAACACAAATTTAAAGACATCTTACTTGCTGAGGACACATGTGAACCAAATAACTTAACCTGGGGATAGTATTCAAACCATTCACTGAAGGGCATGAGATTTGTCTTGCCCAGTACCTCAATTGCTAGGTAAGCTATCACATTGGTACATGTTTCACTGCTGCTCTAATACTGGGTTGAGAAACTGAGATGGAGCCATCTTTACTTTGGGTAAGTGTCTTGTCTGTGTGACATACTTTCTTAGTGTTTTTAACATACAAGTCTCACATTGGTGTTACTTTTTCAATCAGCAAAATCTGAAATGGGTATAGCATTACTCAAAGATGAAAAATAATATGGTTCCTTTCCTCAGGGAGTTAACAGTAAATTCAGAGAGATAGGATATAAAGAGAAATTAGCATGAACAAAAGGCAGAAGGTATTTGGGACAATATTACTGCCTTAGTTTCCAGTTTTTGAGTACAAGGAAAAGAACTACTATAATAAACACATATATGTATATTTTCATATAAAAGACACTTGTCCTCTTTCTATGATTTCTTTGAAATATATATAAGATATATAAGTGGTATACCTGGAGCAAAGGATATACACAATTTGGTAACTTTCTGGGCATAGTTCAAACAGTTTGACAACATGGTTGTGCCCAATTTACAACTTCACCATTACTCTAGTGTGGTAATAGAAATGCAAATTTAAAGATCTTCCCTGCCCCTAGGCCCTTTGATATGCTTAAGAGACTCTGAGAAGCCTCCTTGATTTGAAAATATACTCTGCCCCCTAATAGGCTCAATGTGGTCACATGGAGCCTGTGGCAGGAGGCTTCGTTTTCAGGAATGCCCATACCTTGATGCTGTGTGATTGGGCAGTGGGTCAAGGGGGTGGTTACATTCTCTCAACCAGGAGAAGGCTATATAATCCCTGATGTGAGCCTTTGTTTTGGGGGTCACTTTGAGGAGTGTTGTGTGACTTGACCAGAGGAGACTCTGGGCAGCCATTGAGAGCCCCCTGGCTTTGAAAATCCAGATGTTGATGCTTCCCTCTCTGGTAACTGTGATTTGGTATGGATGTAATGGTTGGACAGTTTGGAAGCCTGTCTACTTGATCTGTTTCTCTGTCTTGCAAATTCTGTCTGTATACTCTGAAGTTCAGAGTGCTGACCTTTTCCCCCTGAACTAGGCAAACAATATATGTTTGATTGATTAAAGTAAGCTTGTTAACCCATTTTGAATTGCTTTCCTTTAGAAAAGCAGATCTAAGAACCTGTGTTGGCAGCCACCCTGGAGATGCTGGGGTGCTTGCTGCTACAAGTGTACCTGTTTTGCCATAATTTTTTCCAGCATTTATCATTTTTCTCTTTTGTCACCTTTGCCAGTCTGATAGGTGTGAAGTGCAACTTCAAAGTTGCTTTAATTTGCATTATTCTATCAGTAATTTAGAACATTTTTATATTATTTTTGATAGCTTTAATTTCTTCCTTTGAAAACTGATTGTTCATAGCCTTTGACCATTTAGCTATTGAAGAATAGCTCTTAGTTTTATCAGTTTGAATCAGCTTATTTATGTATCTTCAAAATAAGATATTTATCAAAGAAACTTTTTATAAATATTTTCAACCATTTACTTGTTTCTCTTCTAAATTTTATTATATTTATAAGGAAAATAATTTAATTTTATATACTTAAAATTTGGGGTTCTTTCTTATAAGATTATTTCTATTACATGTTTAGTCATGAACTCTTCCCCTATCCTAAGTTCTGAAAAATTTCTTTCTTGCTCTAATTTATTTATGATACATTTTTTTTTTATCTAGGTCATCTATTCATTTGCATCTTACCTTTGTGTATGGTATGAGATTCTACATTTAGTTCCTGCCTGATATCCAGTTTTCTCAGAGGATTTTGACTAATATTATGTCCAACTCCCATAAGAGTTTATTAAATGTGATGCTCCTCTGTTTGCTCCTGTATGTTGTGTTACTAACCTATTCCATTGATTAATTTCTTTTAAAAAATTCCTAAGTCACCATCATGATTGCATCTTTAAAGTACAGTTTGAGATCTAGTACTGATAGACCTTCTTGCTTCCCACTTTTTTTCCTTATTAGTATCTTTGAGATTCTTGAGCTTCTGTTCCTATATATGAATTTGATTATTTTTCCAGATCTACAAAATGTTCTTTTGAAAGTTTGATTGTAGGGGCAGCCAGGTGACTCAGCAAGTAAGAGCACCAGCTCTAGTCTCGGGATGACCTGGGGATCAAATCCGGGCTCAGATACTTAGCACCACACCTAGGAATAACTGGCCGTGTGACCTTGAGCAAGTTACTTAACCCCGATTGCTTAAAAAAAAAAAGTTTGATTGGTACGCTATTCAATAAGTAATTAAACTGGTAGTATTTACATTTTTGTCATATTTGTCCTGTCTACCTTTAAGTACTTAATGTTTCTCCACTTATGTAGGTCTGTCTTTATTTCTTCAGAATATTTTGAGGTCTGATTCAAATAGTTCCTATGCAACTCTTAGTAGATATGCTCTCAAGTATTTTACAACTCATGTAGTTATTTTCAAGTCAATTTTGCTTTCTAGCTCTTCCTGCTGTGTTTTGTTGATTACATATAGGAATGCTGATACTTTATGTGGATTTAACTTATATCCTGCAACTTTACTGTTTATTGGTCATTTCATTTAATTTTAATTGGCTCTCTAGGATTCTCTCATATTACTTTCTATGTAATTCTTCCTCCATCTCCATCCATTATATGAAAACTCATAAAAAACAATTATTGTTCAATTTTATTATAATTTATTACAATTAGAAGACTATTAAAGAGTGGCTAAGTGGTATAGTGAATAGAGCACCGGCCCTGGAGTCAGGACAACCTGAGTTCAAATCCAACCTCAGACAAAAAACTAGTCGTTTAACCTTGGGCAAGTCACTTAATCCCAATTGCCCTACCTTTCCCCTCCAAAAATAAAAAAAAAAGAAGACTATTAGAAGGTTAATTGCCCCACTATTTAATTTTTTTAATATGTACAAGACCCTTTAAACTATTTAAAATGTTAGATCATTGAGGCGGCTAGGTGGCGCAGTGAGTAGAGAGCACCAGCCCTGGAGTCAGGAGGACTTGAGTTCAAATCCAGTCTCAGACACTTAACACAAAAACTAGCCATGTGACCTTGGGCAAGTCACTTAACCTCAATTGCCCTCAAAAAAAAGGTAAAATGTTAGACCATTTTAAGAAAGGAAAAAGGCAATTTAAGAGTATGTTCAGGGAAATGCAAATCTGGTAGAGCCTGAGAAGGAAAATTATCAGTTATAGAAGAACAGGTATAACTTTGGGATGTATGTATTTCACTGGAACCATGTTCTCCTCTACAAGGGGTACTTCCTCCCCCAATGCAAAGCATTCCTTCTCCTACTCAGTTTTGGGATCTGGCTACATAGAATTAAGCTAAATCTAATGAGTTCAGACACAGAATTCATTGTGAGAGAAGTATCTGACCCATGGGTGACTTCTGAAAATAAATTTTTTTCCTGATGATTTTGTTGCAGATATTTTCTCACTTTGTAGTTGCCACTTTATATTGTAGTCTATTTACTTTCTTTGGGAAAACCTTTACATTTTGTGTAATTAAAGTTGTTTTGTTTTTTAAGATTATCTCTATCCCCTATTTGATCCAAGGCTCTGTGATCAAACCAATTTTGTCTTCTTATTGTTCCTCACAGTCCATCTCTTGTCTGTGCTGTGAACTAGGGGTCCCTCATGCCCGGAATTCACTCCCTCCTCATCTGGGCCTTTTATACTTCCTAATTTTCTTTACTACTCAACTCAGTCAACACCTTCAAAATGAGATTTTTGAGGTTACTCTCAGCAACTACTGATTCCCTCTAAAAATCACCACATTTATTTTGTATATACTTACATATAGATATGTTGCTTCCCCTCATTGAATGTAAGTTCTTTGAGGGCAAGGACTGCTTCATTTTTGTCTTTGTATACCAGGACCTGTATGCCAGGCAGGTAGGTGATGAATAAATGATTGCTTGTTGATAAAGAAATCTCCCCTATCCCCAAACAAATTTGTGAGAAGTACCTGATTTTGACCTCTTCCATATATATATATTTTTTTCTTTTTGGAGGGCAATTGGGGTTAAGTGACTTGCCCAAGGTCACATGGCTAATTTTTGTGTTAAGTGTCTGAGGCTGGATTTGAACTTAGGTTTCCTGACTCCAGGACCAGTGCTCTACTCACTGTGCCACCTAGCTGCCACCTCTTCCATATTTTTAAATGATGTAGGCTCTAATATTCAGATCATACATCCATTTAGAGCAGATTCTTAATCTTTTTTGTGTCCTGAATCCCTTTAGCTTTCTAGCAGAAACAAATGTACCCATTACCAGAATAAACTTTTGTTGCTTTGGTTTTTTTAATAATTGAAAGAAATTCTAAATTGCAGCTAGAGATCAGTGAAAAATAAGATGTAAATTTTCCTTATCCAAACCTATAAATCCCCTGAAATCTATATATAGACTGCTTGAGGGTGCATGGACCCCAGGTTAACAACCCCCAATTTAGAGCTTATTTCAGATATATGACATTGAATGATCATTTTAAACCCTATTTCTGCCAGACTGCTTTACAGTTTTTATGGCACTTAATGTTAAAAAGTAGTTCTTCTCCAAGTATTGGTGTTCTTGAATTTAATAAACAATATGCTACTATTATTGGTTGCTTGTTTTTTGTTTATCTAGTCAGTTGCACAGGTTGATCTTTTTTTTTTAAACTGGAACCTAATATTTTTTCTGACTTTTTATATGTAATGTAGTGTGCCCCCTTTCAAATGTACTTTTTTTCATGATTTCCCTGGAGAATCTTCTAGACCTTTAGCTCTTATAAATTATGAAATTTGTTATTAAATTGCTTCAATCTAAAAAGTATGCTCTTTGATAATTTTATTAGAATAATACTAAATCTTTCAATTAAATTAGGTAGGATTTTATTATGCTGGCAATGTCCAACCATTAATAGTGAATTTTTCTCCAAACATTTGTCTTTTTATTTCTTTAAAGTTCTTTGGACTCGTAATTATGTGAACCTTTTGCTAGACCATTGCCAGTTGTCTTGACTTATGTAGATTCCCATGACTCCAGAGGAGAGAGCAAGGCTGGTGACTTTGTACACCTTTGCCTCAGTCAAATCCAATTCACTTGCAAATCCCAAAATCACCCTCATGATGTCACTGATCCTCTTTGAGAATGAAGGACAAACACCACCACAAACCTTGCAAACTCCAGGCATTTCTGTCTTTATAGTTATTTTAAATGAAACTTTTATCATTGTTTCATCCTGGATTTTTAAATGATATATAAGAATGATGATGATGATGATTTGAAGGATCTATTGTCTGTCCTGTTACCTTACTAGCATTATACTCTCAATTAGTTTCGTTACTTACTCTTTGAGGATCTCTAAGTACATCTGTCATCTACCAATAAAGAAAACTTTGTCTACCTTTGACAATATTTATATTTTTCTTTTGGTTAATTTCTTCCATTTTTCTATGCAACAATTATTTTTATTAATTTCTCTTCTAAGAAGCTAGGTGATGGAGTAGATAGAGTTTTAGGCCTGGAATTTGAGACAGCTGAGTTCAAATCTGGCCTCAGATACTTATTTGGATAAATTACTTTCCTCAAATGTAAAATTGGTATAATAATAGCACCTAAATTCCAGGATTGTGGTAAGGATAAAATGAGGTAATATTTTTTAAGTATTTAACACAGTGCCTGGAACATAGAAGTGTAAAGGCAAGCATGACCAGCTTTCCAGAGGACAGCTGCTGTGAACAGTTTTCAAGGTTCTGATTACACAGCATAGTGAAATCTCTATTTAGTCAGTAACAAACTAAGACAAAACATTCATAGAAAATGAAATTACAGCATTCACCATGTTATGGCATAACAACTTATCACTAAAATGGCCTTGTAGTTTTCACCAAGGTGTTCACATAGTTTTAAACAAAGTACATTCATTTAGCAATTCAATCATTCTTAAGGAGGCAAGCCTCCTTAATTGATACAAAGTACAGAGGTCAAAAGCTCTCCACCCCTAGGTCACATTGTCTTAATGCTTCAATCAAAAAAGTCTTCTTTAGTTTCCAATCATCCCTAACTAGTAAGTCCTTAACTCTATCATCTAATTGTAAAGGTCAAAATTCTCCACCCCTAGTAAATCATGACCTTATCAGTTAGCATTAAATACCCAAGGAGAGGTCTTTTTCATCTTAACTTGAGGCTGGCTCTCCACATCCATGGTTCCCCTTCCATGGTCCCAGCTCCTGCCAGCTCCTTGTTTTCCAGCACCTTGTCTAGTTCCTGTCCCATACTGAAGCTCACAGTGTCTAGTCCATCTCAAGTCCTTTACATTTTCTATTCCTGGGAAGGCAAAGCTTAACAAATCCACAATAACATTCATAAACATTGCTGGCATCCTCATCAATTCACTTTCTGCCTATGAAATCAACATAGACCCAACAACAAGGTCTGAGGAATCTGTACAAATCATCATTATAGTTCCAGGACCTCTGAAAACATCAGTAAGACCCTCCTCCAGGATTTCTGTAAACATACAACAACAAAAAATCCTCTTTCAGGGCTTCTGAACCAGCAGCAAGGTCCCAGGGCTTCTGTGACAATAGCACTGTCCTCTAACAGCAGATGATTCTGACAAAGTAACATCAAAATAGACAGACAAAGTAATGGCACCAAAGTCATTCTTCCTCCCAGTTCTCCCCTTTTTTCATTTCTCAGACATTGTCAATTTGGTTCTCAGAAGAAGTTCTCAGTTCTCCATTCTGCCACCACAAGTTCTGTTCTCCATTCTGTTCTCAATTTGCAGCAGTTCTCAGAAGTTCTCAGGATCCTGGAAGTTCTCTCTCTCAGGAATTCTCACTCCCAGCAGTTCTCTCTCTCTCCAGCAGTAGCTACTCTGCCTCCTCAATGCTCACTCCCAGAAGTTCTGGCTCCCTAGCGTGGGCTTCTCCTTATATATGGTATTAGCTCCTCCCTGCCCCACCCCTTCCTGTTATATCAGCAAGTCCATCCCAATGTGGGACTCACAAGTTGTAGTTCTTAATACTTAACCTAATTATGAACTTGAAACTAAGTGCTAAGTAACTGTTAGCTTGCCTATACGAGGGCTGGGAAGATCTTCAAATTCCCATTACCATTACAAGGAGGTGTTATATGAATTACTATCATTACTACTGCTGCTGGTACTACTGTTTTATTGTTGTTGTTGTTATTATTAATATAACTAATCATTTTTGAACTGTCAGATAATAGTGGGGAGAGGGAACATCCTGCCTTTGCTCTTCTTTTTTCTAAAAAAGTTTCTACTTGGGGAGGCCAGGTAGCACAGCGAGTAAGAGCACTGGCTCCAGTGTTGGGATGACCTGGATCAAATCCGGGCTCAGATACTCAGCACCACACCCAGAAATAACTGGCCGTGTAACCTTGAGCAAGTTAGTTAACCCCAATTGCTTTAAAAAAAAAAGTTTCTACTTTTCCCCATTGCTAGCAATGATAGTTCTTGGTTTTAAATATATGCTTTTGTTAATATTAGAGAAAGGCCCTTCTGTGATGATGATATTAAACAATATTTTAACACAACTGAAAGCTCTATTTTATCAGGGGCACAAATCCAACATGATCACTATAAATTATTTTCTGAATATATTGTTAAAGATTCCCTATGATGATTTTATTTAAATTTTGCTACAATAGTTGTTAGTAATATTGCTCTATATTTGTCTTATCTTCTTTGTTTCATTCTGTTTTGATTATCAGGATTTTATTTTTTCATAAAAGGAATTTGACAGAGTATTTTCTGTCTCTGTTCATAGGTTAAAATTTTTACAGCTTAGTTATTAACTGCTCTTTAAATATCTGATAGATTTCAGGGGTGGCTAGGTGGTGCAGTGAATAGAGTGCCAGCCCTGGAGTCAGGAGAATCTGAGTTCAAATCTGGCCTCAGACACTTAACACAAAAAAACTAGCCGTGTGACCTTGGGCAAATCACTTAACCACAATTGCCCTCCAAAAAGGAAAAAAAAATTCTGATAGATTTCACTAACAGATTCACATGGCCTAGGGTTATTTTTTCTCACACAAACACATATATTTCAATTATGGCCTGCTTAATTCCTTTTTCTAACATTATATAGTTAAAGATATCCATTTCTTGGCTTTTTTTTGTTTGTATGCTTAATTTTTCTCTGCAGATAATTGTTTTCTGTTCTTTTGCTTTTTGGAGGGCAATTGGGATTAAGTGACTTGCCCAAGGTCACACAACTAGTAAGTTTTAAGTATCTGAGGCTGGATTTGAACTCAGGTCCTCCTGACTCCAGAGCCGGTGCCTATTCACTGTGCCACCTAGCTATCCCTTGTAGATACTTCTGAATTCTCAGTTTTGGTAGCATTTAATTGGGAGGAAATATTTCTTATAATTCCCTTTACTTCCTTTCTGTTGTAAATTCAATTGGTTAATATTTGTATTTGGTAAATTTATCTTTCTACTTTTGATCAGGTTAGAAAATAGATTATTCTGTTAACCTTTAAAACAGGATTTAGATTTTTTTAAAAATAAGTTCTATACACTCTTTTTATTTTCAAATTTTTCTATTTCTCCTCTAATTTTCAGGATTTCTTTTTCTCTGAGTGTTTTAGTTTACTAATTTGCTTGCTTTCTAGTATTTAAATTACCTCTTCAGATTATTGGGGTTTTTTTTCTGTTTTGATAATAAAACTTCTCAGAGACATGAATTTTCTTTTGGTGAAAAAAAAAAATACATATGGGTTCCCGATAGCTGTGTCCAAATTTTTGAAGTGCAATCATATGGGGGAAAGGGATTAGATTTGATTTAATTGGCTCCAGAGAATATAATTAAGAGCAGCAGGAGGAAGTGAGTAAGTGAAGGTTTAAGTTCATAGTAAAGGAAAACCTATTTCCTAACAGAGTTGTATAAAAGTAGAATGTGCTACCTGAGGAGATGGTAGATTACTTCTCGCCATGTGTTTTCAAGAAGAGGTTGGAGACTATAGACCAAGGATGTTACAGAGAAGAATCAGGGTGAGCTAAAGGTTGGACTTTATGCCCTCTCCCCCTCACCGTGGATCCATGCTGCTCTGAGATTTGAGGATTCTTTGGTTCTATGTGTATGATCTTCTCCTTCCCCTCTTACCCTCCAGTTCACATTCACCTTCTCTATCTTTAATGTAAACAGAAATTTTGTCAACTACATAAGGATAAATAGAATCTATCAGGAGGGGTTCATCTAATGAAATATAATCACTCATTTCTTCTTTCTTCTTTCCCTCTGAGCTCCAGGTAAGTCCTTATACTTATCACTAGTTGTTTTGCCTTTGATACATCCAATTAACATGGCTTCAATAATCATCTTTATTCAGATGATACCCAGATATAAACCTTTGGACCTGACATCTAAATAGAGCTTTAGTGCTAAATTTTCAATTTCATGTTGAATAACTTCACATATATGCCCACAATCACCACAAACTCCAATTGTTGAACAGAATTAATGAGAGGCAGGATGATACACTGAATTTGGAGGTGAATGACATGGATTCAAATTTGACTGCTTCTTACAGCCTCTTTGACCTTGGAAAATTGACTTAAGTTTCTGAGGCCTCATTTTCCTAATCAATAAAATAAGGAATCTGAGTTAAATGGTTTCTTCTAGGTCCCTTCTAAATTATTAGCCTAAGATCCACCCCAGCTCTAAATATCATAATATTATCATCACTTTTCCCCTACAGCCTCCCTCCTCTAAACTTAACTGTTTTCATTCATGGCTCCATTCTCCCAGTTAAAAAGGTTTGTAACCTCAATATTCTCTTTCCTTAAGCAGCTAGGTAGCAGAATAGATAGCTTACTGGGGGCCTGGAGTCAGGAAGACCTAAGTTAAAATCCAACGGTAGTTGCATACTAGCTGTGTCATTTAACCTCTATTTGCCTTGGTCTTCCCAACTATTTTTAAATGGAGATCATAATAGCACCTATTTCACGGGATCATTGTGATGATCAAGATAATGTTTGTAAAGCACTCTGTACAGTTGGCACATTTGATAGGTGCTTGTTACCTTCTCTTCCTTCTTGCTCCTTTCTATTATATATATATGGACATAAATAAATACCATGAATTGCTCACACAATTCCTGTCTGGAATAGACTTCACTCTCTACTTTCTCTTCTTTCAAAGTCAAGCTCAGGTGTCATTTCCCCCATGAAACACATTTAGTCCCCATCCCAAGGTGCCCCTCAACTAGAAGTAATCTCAAGCTTCTGGAATGCCTCATACTATTGTCTTCAATTCCTCTTATACAACTATTATGCAGATAAGATCCTAAATTGTATTATAATATTTTGCATACATATATACCATATAGTAAGTTCAGTGAGGGCAGAATCTCTGGGGGTTTTTCTTCCCACTTTCTTATCCTCAGTTCACCTAAAAAACATTTGTTGAATTTGTTGCTTTTTATACTGGCTGCAGACTAATGTGCAATCTTCCTTTTCATTAACTAATGGAGTGCTTAAAGATTATCACTCTAAAAGGGGCTTTCCTTGCCCCTGGAAACAGGTTGATACCCTGTGGTTGTTTTTTTTTTTTTCTCCTCTGCCTTCACTTAGTAACTAATTCTTACTGAAGCTGATTCTAGGGGAGAAAACATCTGTCCCAGACCTTGTGTCTTCTGTCTGATGCATGCCTTTTCAGAATCAGCGTTTACCTCTATTCTCTTTAAGACCAACTGCTGCTCAAACAACTGTTCAATCTCTTTCCTATGTTACTTGAACCATAAGCATTTTATAAATTCTTCCCTCCAACAAGGTTGCCAGTTTTGACATGCTCTCAGTTGGGCTTCCCTTGCTGATCAAAATGACTTGTTTTGTTTTGTTTTTAAATTAAATTCTATTAGAGAGAAGTAGCCTGCCATAGTGGATAGAAAGTTGGTCTAGGAGTCAAGATGACCTGACATACAAGCCCTACCTTTAAAACAAATTGTTGTATGACCCCAGACAAGTCAATTAATCAGTCTGTGTTTCTGACAAATCTCTAAGATTACAAGTTTATGGAGCAAGTTTTAATCTGCTTTGGTAGATGAAGTTTCGGCATGAGTTCACTGTATAACAAAAATCCCAGATCTGGTTTAAAAAAAAAAATTGTAAATGTAAATCTTGTATAGCACAACACATTTCATTTGGGAATATATACAATAAAATTTACATAAATGCACACACTTTAATTTCTTTTTATCTAGATAGAGTTTAAGTCACTAGAAAATTGTGAATAGATTTATGTTGATTCAAGATATTGAATAACAATATTTTTGAGGCTTTTTTATTATTACTCACTTTTTTTTGTTTCTGTTGTTTTTATTAAATTTTATGTTTATTTTTAGTTTACATCATTCATTTCCACAAGATTTTGAGTTATAAATTTTCTCCCCATCTTTCCCCTACCCACCACCCCAAAAGAGTGATCCCACTGTATACCCCCTCCCCCAATCTGATCTCTCCTATATCCTCTCCCATACACTCTCTGACTTTCCGGTAGAGAAAGATTGATCTCTATACCCCAGTGCCTGTATATCTTATTTCCCAGTTGCATGTAAAATAATAATAATAATAATAAAATTTTTTAAACATTTGATTTTAAAACCTTGAATTCCAAATTCTTTCCCTTCCTCCCTCATCACCCACCCTTACTGGGAAGATAGGCAATTCAATATAGGTTGTACACATGTAGCTACACAAAACATTTCCATAGTAGATATATTGTGAAAGACTGACTATATTTCCCTCCATCCTATCCCGCCCCCCACTTGTTCTGTTCTGTACTTTCACCCTGGCCCGTTTCAAAAGTGCATGCTTCTAACTTCCCTTCCCCCCAGCCTGCCCTCATCTCCATCATCCGCCCTCTCATCCCCTTCCACCCTACTCTCCTGTAGGGTGAGATACCCTATTTAGTGAGTATGTCATTCCCTCCCTAAGCCAAATTCAATGAGAGTAAGGTTGACCCATTACCTTTTGCCTTCCCATTCTTCCCCTCCATTATAACAGTTTTCCCTTACCTCTTCTATATGAGATAATTTATCCCATTCTGTCTCTCCCCATCTCCTCTCATTATATTCCTCCCTTACCTCTCAATTTCACCTTTAAAGTATCATCCCTTCCTATTCAATTGGTCCTGTGACCTCTGTCTATGTATACCTGTACACATATATACACACACTCACATATGTATTCATATACCCATATAACCTCCTATATAGACATGTGTGTGTATATATACACATATATATGTATATATATACACACACACACACATTTATATTCCCCTCAACTATCCTCATACTGAGAAAAGTTTCATAAATTACAATTATTGCTTTTCCATGTAGGAATGTAAATAGTTCAACTTTGAAAAGTTCCTTATGATTTCTCTTCCCTGTTTACCTTCTCATGCTTGTCTTGCTTCTTATATCTAAATGTCAAATTTTCTATTCAACTCTGATTTTTTTCATCAATAATTCTTGAAAGTTCTCTATTTCATTGAGTGACCATATTTTCCCCTGTAACATGATACTCAGTTTGGCTGGATAGGTGATACTTGGTTTTAAGCCCAACTCCTTTGACCTCCGGAATATCATATTCCAAGCCCTTCAATCCCTCAATGTAGAAACTGCCAGATCTTGAGTTATCCTGATTGTGTTTCCACAATATTAAAATTGTTTCTTCTTGGCTGCTTGTAATATTTTTTCCTTGATCTGGGAACTCTGGAACCTGGCTATATATTCCCATGAGTTTTCTTTTTGGGATCTTTTTCAAGAGTTGATCTGGGGATTCTTTAAACCTCTATTTAGCCCTCTAGTTCTAAAACATCAGGGTAATTTTCCTTAAGAATTTATTGAAGGATGATTTCTAGGTTCTTTTTCTGATCATGGCTTTCAGATAGTCCATTAATTTTTAAATTATCTCTCCTGGATCTATTTTCCAAGTCAGTGGTTTTTCCAAAGAGAGATTTCACATTGCCTTCTATTTTCTTTTCATTGGTTTGGATCTGTTTAATAGTATCTTGATTTCTCACAAAGTCACTGGCTTCCATTTGCTCCAGTCTAATTATGAAGGAATGATTCTCTTCAGTGAGCTTTTGAGATTCTTTTTCCATCTGGCAAATTTGGCTTTTTAAGGCATTCTTCTTGTCATTGGCTTTTTTAGCCTCTTTTGCCATTTGAGTTAGTCTATTTTTAAGGTGTTATTTTCTTAATTCAGGTTGTTGATTCTCTTTTCATGATTTTCTTACATCATTCTCATCTCTCTTCCCAATTTTTCTTCCACTTCTCTTATTTGGTTTTCAAAATCCTTCTTAAACTCCTCTATGGCCTGTAACCAGTTCATATTTTTTTTGGAAGCTTTTGGTACAGGAGTTCTGACTTCATTGTCTTCTTCCTGTTCTATCCTTTGATCCTTTTCATCCCCAAAATAGAAATCTAAATTAGGATTGCTGTGCTTGCTTTGCTTCCTTTGCTTGCTCATGTTGCCACTCAATTACTTGACTTTTGAGCTTTATGCCACAGTAGAACTTTGCTTCCAGAGAGGAGAGCTTTGTCCCAAATCTCTGGGGTTTTCACAGTTGCCAGAGCTATTAGTTGGGTGCACTCTCAGAAGCCTCCACTGGCTCTGGCACCTGGTCACACACCCCAGGACCTCCACCCTAGACAGCAATCCAGATCCAAGCAGGTTAAAGCAAAAGGAATTACCCCTCAGAATGGTTGCTTGGTCCCTCTACAATCTGCAGGCTAGGAGCTCTGAAGCAGCCACCCCATTCCTCAGCCCCTTCTCCCTCTGGGGGCAGAGTCCAGACCATACTCTTGTACTCCCTGTTCCAAAAGTCCACACTCACCTCTCACTTTGTCTTTGGCATTTATGGGTTGCTAATTCTGGAAACCACCACCACTGCTGGTGATCCAGTCTCCTGAAGTCTATTCAGCAATGGCTGGTTGTGGCCTCCCTGAGGCTAAAACCGTTGGCTCACACAGGGCTGGGCTCGGCTCCCAGCATGCTACAGTGGACCCTTCCTGTCCACCTACCAGGCTGTCTTCAGCAGGAGATTTGTTTCTCTCTCTCACTTTATGGGTTCTGTAGCCCTAAAATTTGTTTATAATAGTTTTTTTATAGGTATTTGAAGTGGTTATGGTGGGAGCGCACAGAGTTTTCCTGCTTCTATGCCACCATCTTCTGAACAACAATATTGATTACATGAACACAGGGATTCTTAACTTTTGTTGTGTCATAGACACCTTTGGTGAACCTAAATATCTAACCTCAGAGTAATGTTTTTAAATAACTTTATTTAATATTTAAATAACAATTTCCATGAAAGGTTAGTGAAAATCAAGACATAACTTTTATACTGTCCAATACTATATCAAACTCATTAAAAGCCTGACATCTAACAGTGACTCCTTGGGGAAAGGAAGGGGTATTAAAAAAATCCTGAAATAGCATTCACATTTATTTTGATTTTAGTGGTCATTTTTTTTCTACCTTTGCTTCAGATCCCCTCCTACAGGCAGTTTCCCATTCCTATAGAGACAAGCTGGTACTCTTCCCCTATAGAATCCCAGAATCCTGTTGGATGCAATTGGGGAGAAACTGAGCATATTTCACCAGAACCCACAAAGGCAATGTACATAAAGAACTTTGAGAAGTTTAAAGTGCTATATAAATGTTACCTACCTGGAGAAAACCACAATTGGTGTAGAATACTTTATACAGAAAGAGAAACTTTTTTGCATGCTTATTATATAATACCCAAACAGGTCACAGAGAATTGCTTTCATAAATGACTAAAAGAAAGAGGAGTGGGAATAAATAAAATAAAATCATATTGCCAGTATAACAGTGGGGTTGGAGGGTGTGTGGAGAGGAAGGGGAAACTGACCAATAAACCAATGAGCCTAATGATACTGAATGCTAAGATGATGAAATTCTCACATGGACTCTAGAATCTGCACAGACATTCTGTAACTGGTATTACTATGTTAGTCACATGGTAAAAGGGAGCCTTTTTTGATTAGTGGTGGGGCTAGAGGAGGCATACATTCAAAAGGCACTGACAATTCTAAGTGAGACAGAGGCTCATTTCTGTTTTAAAGCCTAGAGGCAAGGATTATTCCAATTGTGATTGGAGAGAGGTCTCAGGTATTTATCTCTCCCCTGGGGCCATAGGAGGTGTAAGCACATATATACATATATATATATATATATATATATATATATATATATATATTTGTGAGCTTCAGCAGAAGGTCAGAATGGTGAACTACCAGAATTCTGGGAGCTGGAGATTGACTCGAAGCCAGACAGTATAGAGTTGTCATAAGAAATTTGTTTGAACCGGCATATATAAAGGCAGTCAAGACAGAGTTACACCAATTCAACATCAGCTATAGCAAATTTCAAAATGAACTTAGGGAAGGGAGTAGGGAAAGAATGCTATCTTGAAGGTGCCTTGAACTGGAGATCATTCTCCCCTGGGACCAGCATGGTATAGGAGAGAGTGTGCCCAAAAGTTTTAGGGGGTGAAGGTGGAGGGAGTATGTAGTTAACTTCTGTTCTTACCATATTTTCAATGTAAATATCCCTCTCTAAAAGCTATTAGTGGTTAAATGGAATTGGGGCACTAATCAATGGTGGTTACCCATGAGAAGGAGGAACACATCAAAAGAAGGGCGGAAGGGAAGTCAAGGCAGTAACATTGAAGAAAGATAGATATTCCCAATCTCTAAGAGGTAACCTAGAACTTTGAGGAGGTTATAAAATAAACTTTGCTCTAGGAGAACTAAATGAGAATCTGTTTCCTTATACTAAAAAAAGCTTGAATGAGAAAAAAAAGATCAATGAAATAGGGTAAAATGACAACACATACAGTATAGATTGACATTTAAAAATCATGCCCAATGCATTACAGTGGAAAGAGCCCTAGATTTTAGAATCTGAGCACATCAATTTAAATCATGTACTTACAACTCACGTGACTCATGATTGTCATTTATTCTATCTGGATTTTACTTATTTGCAAAATGAGGGAAGTGGAACAGATGACCTCTCAGGTCCCTTCCAGGTGTAGATCTATATCTATGATTCTCTGATCTTATCTTCCTTCAGAATAAAATTAGTATGACAAAGACCATGGTATCCCAGTGTGTAGCTGAGGTTTTATACCAGGAAAGGTACTGCAATTAAGAAATCAGATAATGAACCATTAAATCAGCAGACATTCATAACACCTGCCCCTATGTACCAGGAACCACAGGAGGTTCTAAGGATACAAAAACAAAAGTGAAACATTTCCTGTCCTCAGGGAATATTCTAGTGGCATATAAAGCACTGACAATACAATATATGCACAGAATTAATACCATGTAACTTGAGGTGGTGAGGTCTAGGGCAATCAGAAAGGTTTCATAAAGACAGCAGTACTTGAACTTTTATGAAGGAAGCATGGGATTCTAAAAGGCAGAGGGGAGGCAAGAGGGCACTTTAGGCATGGAGGATAGTCTACGCAAAGACAGGAGCATGGAAGATGGATTGTCATATATGAGAAATAGCTTGAATGTTAGAATGGTGTAATGTCAAGCAAAGGCAACTTCCCAAGGTTCAAAATACCAGCATAGGTGCTCTCCATTTTATTCAGTGAAAAATTAAGAACAAAGAAGATCAAAATATGACATCATTCAAAATACAGCATTTACTAAGTGTAATTCAATAATCTCTGAGTACTACCCCATCCCTGGACATTACATTCATTTAATCAATCACAAAGTCCCTCTTCTAAATACTACTCCACCCCTAGGCTATACATTCATTTAGTCTATCACAAAGCCCCTCTTCTCAAATGGAGATTAGTTTCCAATCATAAGTAAAGTACATTCATTTGTTTAATCACAGAGCACAAAAAAAGTCAAAAGTTCCCCACCCTTGGATCACAATTGAATCTACCCCAGAGTTACAACAAGCTTAACTACAGTATTTAATACCCAAAGAGAGGTCTTTTCTTCATCTTGACAGGAGGCAAGTTCTCAGCAATCTTTGTTCCTGGGGAGACAAAGCTTAGCAAGGCCACAAGATACATTGTCAGTGCCTTCATTAATTCATTCTCTGTCTGCAGAACAGTCCTAGGAACCCTGAAAACATTAGCAAAACCCCCTTCCAGGATTTCTCTAAACATACAACAAGAAAATCCTTCTTCAGGGCTTCTGAACCAACAGCAAGTTTCCAAAACCTCTGCAACAACAGCACTGTCTTTCACCAGTGGACAAATCTGGCAAAACAACATCAAAACAGACAGACAAAGTACCAGCATAACAGCCATGTCTCTTCAGTTCTTGGCAGCTCTGGGTAGCAGCTCTCAAAAGTCTTGGGCAATTCAAAGTGGCCCTCAGCAATCTTCTCAGTCTCTCTCTGCCTCCAAGGTGCTGCTTGCACAAAGTTCTTCTGCCTCTCTCTTTTCTTGTATCTTTCTAAATTTACGTCACCAGCTCCTCCCAGTTCAGCACTCTCTTTTCACATCAACAAGTCCATCCCACAAGTGGGATTCATAAACTCTGGGTTTTAACACAATCAAACCAAAAACCAAGCCAATACAGGGGGATCTTTAAATTAAATTACTATTACATATGGCCAATTCAAAAAGTCTATGAAGAAGAGTCATGAGTAATAAGACTTGAAACATTGATTGGCCAGGGTGACCTCATCTGTAATTCTGACTTTACTGCAGATTAGATTAGATAAAAACCTTTATTAAGTTCTTCCTTGCCAGTCACTGTGATAAAGCTGGGAATAAAGGGGGCTTTCATTTCAATGAGGGAAGACAACACACAAAAGGGAGCTGGAAAGCAAGATAGGACAAACTAAGACTGAGCCAAGTTGGAAAAGAGTGTGACTGGGTGAGTACTTCCTCAAATGGAGGCCCCAGGATGAACTCACCATTGGGGAAAGGAGGTTGAAGTCACGAAGGTGATGCCATCATGAGAAAACCACTGGATTTGAGGTGGGAATGTAGTTTAGGGAATCAGGGCTGAACCAGGTTGGAAGAACCCTAATAATAAAGTCTCAAATACAAGGTTTGTGATTTCTTCAGCATTTGGAACTCTTTGTGTGGGAACTCCATTCACAAGTATAGATAGGAATCTCTTTATGATTTAATACATCAGACCTAGGTACTTTTCTGGCAGCTAGGTGGCACAGTAAATAGAGCACCAGGCCCAAAGTCAGGAGGACTCACTTATCTTTGTGTGTTCGAATCTTGCCTTGGACACTTAGGAGCTTTGTGACCCTGGGCAAGTCACTTAACCCTTTTTGCCTCAGTTTTGTCATCTATCATATGAGCTGCAGAAGGAAATGGCAAACCCTTCTGGTATCTTTGCCAAGAAAACCCTAAATGGGCTCTTAGAGGTGGACACAACTGAAAATGACTGAACACCAACAACAACAGGGAATTGTCTGAGACACACAGAGATTAATTGATTTGGCACAACTACTGTCAGAGGCAGGTTTTAAATGAGGTCTTCCTGAAATAGAGATTCTTATCCCCAGGGGCTTATATAAAGAAAGTATTTTACACATCTTTTTTTACTTGACTTCAATTTCTGAACCAGAATCCTGACATTCTTTTATGCCACATTGCCTTGATACTATTACAATGCAGAAAGAGAAGTATTAACTAACCCTAAATATTAAATAATATAATATATTATTAATATTATATAATTATATTATATGTAATACATAATTATTTGAATATTAGTGTGGCCTATATACACTATACTATATGAATATACTATTATATATACATACATACAAACAATATAATTATATATAGTACAATATAGCATTATACTATATTATAGTCTAGTATTATTATACTGTATACATAGTATAGTATATGTTATACTATACTAATTCTATATACTAACCTATTATACTAACAAAATTATATATAATATATAATTATAATATAAATGTGTATACAATAATATAATATAGTATTAGTTTATTAGGGCCATATAAATATGACCCTAAATCATTCATGAATATTTGAATATGAGGAAACAGTCTCAATTTGGCATGCATTTTAAGCCAAAGCTTTTCATCTCTACTTACAACATCTTTTAATTACATCTCTTCTATGGTTTCTATTATATCTATTATGGATTAGATTAATCGATTTGCTCATGAAATATTCAAGGCCTTAATACAGTAGGTAACAGAGGCATAAAGTCCACACACCTTATTATATTTAGTTGTCCTTAACATTTATATAAAGTCTCACTCTGATGGGCTGTGTGATTATTTCTAATATGACCCTCATAGCTAACTACTCTGTAATGTTTATAAATATTTACATAGCATCTCATATGTAGTAGCACTGTATAAATGCAAGGTGCTATATTTAGCCATTATTATTACCATGACCTTGGTCAAGATTCTCACTTCTACTTATTAGTAATAAGAAGTGTAGTTAAAATATAAATAGTATCCTTTATCTTCTAATAAAATATTAAAGGAAGGACTAAGTTTATCTTTAGACTTTCTCTTAGTTACAGCTAAGTGTTTAGTTCTTGGAATTGTAGTTCATTGAATGACAATGCTGCTTTTGGTACTCACCTAGGTAATTTCTAACATTAGCAAAAACATATTTACCTTAAGTTGTCAAACTGAATTTTAAAAACAGGACTTGAGGTAGGCAGTGTATATCATTGACTTAAAGGCTATGTGATTCTCCTAAACTGCTAATGCCTGATGCCTCAATGACTACATCCACCTGGGACAAAAAGTATGGCATTGTATTTCTCTCATTGCTGTCAGTGTAACATGAGCCATTGTCCAAAACTACAGCTCTGTACCAAGAGAGAAATAAACAAACCAACTCATCCAGGAAAAATTATTTACTCAATACAGATAGTTTACTAGAGAGCCAGCTTGATTGTTTAGAAATATGCCAAGTTGTAAAGTGAGTTAATTAAATAATAGTTAGGTTACCTAAAAGTAGAATTTGTTACATTTGCCATGTCAGGGCATTTATGATATTCATTGATTGTAATGGAAAGGGAATTGACTTTGTAGCCAATGGATCTGGATCCAAATTCCGCTCTGGACCACATTCCTGTGTAATCTTGAATAGTTTGCTTAACCATTTAGTGGAACCTCAGTTCCCTCTTTTATAAAATGAGGGGCTTGGATTAGATGGCCTCTGTTCTGCATCTAAATCTATGACCTGATTGAGACAATAATTAGATGCAACCATTAAAAAATCCATATTAATATGTAGAAAATATTCAATTGATCAGAAATTTCACCATTTTAAATTGATAATGTAGACTTAATTTCTAAATACATGATATTTAATCCTATAGATCCATGTGTTCTTTCATTCAATTGAATTTATTGCCCATCATATTGTATATAGATAACTTTAGCATTTTCACATTTTTGTGTATTCATGATCTGACTGATAAAAGGTATTCTATCATCTGGCACAGGCCGAAACCTACTTGTCCCATTCTTTTTCTGTGTAATCCTTCTTCCTATTTTTTTTTTAATCTGGAGATCTTCCAAATAGTATCTATCCAATCTCATAAAAAACTTTAAGAAAATTGTCATATATCATGCATATTAGTGGCATCAGTTTCCTCATCTATAAAATGAAAGATTTGGGTTGTATTATCTCTAATGACTCTCCTAATTCAAAATTTACAATTCACTAGCTATCCTGTGCTTGGGATACATGAATATTCCACCTCCTTTTCTGGTCATGCATGTCCTATCTGGTTCCCTTTATGACACTTCTCATATTCAAGTCATTGTTAATAACATATTACATTTTTATTACAGCCACATTGCGATCTTGTCTATTGTACTTTGACCATCAGTAATTTTAACTCTTCTCAGATTGTGGTATTCCATGATTTCCAGGAATCTCTTCAATACTACTAGTATAAAAAATGATTGAATTTTTTTGTTTATTTTTGTTTTGCATTTTGTTTTTGCAACAGGGAACATATCAGGGTAGTCAAAAGCATAATATAATCTTCAAATGTAATCATAACACCAAAATATTAACCATTTTATATATATATATACATGTGTGTGTGTATATATATACATATATATCAATATAAAAGTTGTGACTATCGAACAATTTAATGGCAACCTAATGTGATCAACGAATTTTAAAACTTCAATATGGTATGTTAATTTATTTTCAAAGGTGGCATCTGCCTAAGCAATAAAGCTACTTTTGATATTCAAATGATGATTGAACAAAGTGATTTGTTAGATTGCATCCATCATAAATTCCAATATAACTCACTATATCCATAGAATAAAAGTGCAGACCTGTTGGTTAAGGATTATGTTAATTTAATATAAAAATTCATTTGTAAAATATTACAGACAACTACAGAAGGCAATAAACAACACTGGGGAGGGGAGAAAAGAAAAAAAAAACAAGGAAAGAAGGCAGAGAATGAGCCTGTGGAGAATTTGATGTGATACTTAGAGAAATAAGATCATCCCAAGAGTGTTAAGAGATAAAGTAGGAAGCAAGACAACAAATAAACATAAGATGAGACATTTCCTAGCATTTCCAAGGCAATCTATACTCATTATGAATAATAATGAAACTAAAAACGATTGAATTCCCCAGTCTGGTACCTGAAACATGATGAGACACATTGGAAATTGCACCTGACAAGAATAGTATAGCATCTCCTTAAAACTTTTGTTGTTTTTTCCCCATCTAGTTGAGTGGGTTTCCCCTCACCCACAATATCCATATAACTTCTGCTTGGGATTATAATTTTCTTCAATATTTTACAATCTGGGTTTAATTAAATGTATTAGATGGAGAACCAAAGGTCTAATGTTTTAGACTCAGCCCCTCCTTTAACTAAGTGTGTTAGCCTGGGCAAGTAATTCATTAATCATTTTTGTGCTTCTCTTTATCTAACACAATGAAAGTTCTAGACTGAAGAAATGCTGATGTTTCTCTTAGCTATAAAATTCATGATTCTATCATTTTATCAAATCTCATCATCTCTATCAGTTAATTCCCAAAATTGTACTTCAATTATCACAACTTTTACGTTTCTTGAATTGTATTATTATTTATTTGTTCATTCACTTAGCCAGCTACCACTTGATAAGTGCCTCGTGTCTGCAAAGTATTGAACTGGGAAAGGATCAACTGAGATAATATTTGCAAAGAGCACTTAGCCTGGTGCCTGGCATGTAGCAGCACCTGTGAAAATTCTTCCCTTGCCTTATCTCCACCACTTGCTCTGAGAATCATTTTGTTACTCTTTCTTAAATGAGAGTCACTTTCTGCCTTTCTCTAACCTTGCAATTCCTTCCTTCCTTCCTTCCTTCCTTCCTTCCTTCCTTCCTTCCTTCCTTCCTTCCTTCCTTCCTTCCTTCCTTCCTTCCTTCCTTCCTTCCTTTTTATGACAAGGCACTCACCTTATTTTCTTCACCTCTCTGGTTATCTTTCCTCTTTTCATTCCCTAAGTGTTGAAATTTATTCAAGGTTCTGTTCTTGTCCTTTTCTTCTGTCAGCATCAGTCGGTTGACCTCTGATCAAAGAGCTAACACAGTTGAACCCCAACTATTTAATGTTTGTATACTGGAAGTAAACAAATAACCTCTATTATTTGTTAAGTAATTGTTGCTACTTAGACTGTGCAGTGACTTTGTGTATTCTGGTGGCAATGTAAGTTGGTGACACTTAGAAGAACCAAAAGCCAGGGAATCCTATGCTTTTTAAATTTCTTTACACCAGGCCCTTTTTAACATACTCAGAGTAGAACCTTCTAAGCGACATCTCTGGTAGACTTGATTGTAAGCATATCTTTGTTGAAACCAATTTGATTGGAGAATTTATTCCTTCAGAAGTTCATGGTTAGTCTGTCTTCCTGGTTTTGTGAGTAGTGTGGGCTGCAGGCACAAATCCAAAGAGTGTATGCCCTATCATCTGTGTGCCAAGGAGATCTAGGATCTCTTTTGTGCTTCCCAGAATCTATGGCTGAGAGGACAGAGAAAACTTGGATCTAGTATAAGTCTAGGTAAGCAAATGGTTAATCCAGTGTCCTAAGAAGAGAATTGGTTCCTGTTCTAGTCATTCCCTAGACTATAATGGGAGTGAAACACTCCGCCCTAATCCACCAGTAGGAGTAAAGAATGTGCAAATCATTAGGCATCACATAGTGTCTCTTCATAGTCTTCCCTGAAAATCACATCTGTTTCTACTGTTCCAACAATAATTTCTATGCAGATGAACATCTATTCATATTCTAGTCCTAAACTCTCTTCAAAATATCATTTCTAAATTTCTAGCACTTTTCTGGACATTTCCATCTGGATGCCAACATCTTAAACTCATCTTTTTCCCCAAACATACTCCTTCTCCTGACACACCTATTTCTTTTGGAAGTACCTGACTCTCACGTGGACTTGACACTGGTTCCATTCCCCCTCCCCCCTCCTTCTCCTTCATTCCTTATACCTTTCAGTCTTAAAGTTAAGTCAGTCTTACCCCTACAATATCACTGGCATCCATCTGCCCCTCTCCATCTACATTGCTACCTTCTTACTTCATATATTTATTGCTTTTTTCCATTAGGTAGTGTGCTCCTAAAGAAGAGAGAGGGGCTAATGGTTCCACATGAGAAATAAACCCTCTGAAGTCTGACCAATTTCCCCTCTAAACAACTAGAAAAAAAAAATGCCTCAGAATTTTTCTAGGAGCAGGGAAGTAGCTTACCAGCATGGAAGGAAAAAACTGTCTCACTGGGGTGGAAGCAAGCAAGGTCCGAGAGCAGCAGCAGCAGCAGCAGCAGCAGCCTGCTGCCTCACAGCAGGGGGCCTAAAACAAACCTCCAAACCTGGGGAAATCCACCAGTCAGTCCCCTTCCTCCTGCAAACCAGGAGCCCCCTGGGCAATTTAGCAGTCTGAGAAGCACAACAAGGTCCCACCCAAGTGACCCCACACCAAGCACAAGCCATCAGGGAGGCCTTGACCCCATTGCTGACCAGTAGGGAAGCCCTGCCCTAGGGCTGGCCAACAGTGAGATCCTACCCTTGAGGCCTGCCAGCAGAGACACCCTGTTTCCACAACAACCAAGCAACAGCTTCCTACTCCTAGAGCAGACTAGCAACAAGATCCATCCTCCAGGGTCAGACCCCAGAAAGACTCTAACCATAGCAAGCCTGCAGGCTTACCACCCTGGGGCAGGATAACAGCTAAACCCCACATTGAGGGGAGGCCAGCAGGGAGTCTCCACCCCCCTGTCAAAACCAGAAGGGTAGCTTAACATCCAGGAAAGCAAACAGCCAAGTACCTCAGGTCAATGAAAGTCAGCAATAAGACCCTGAGCCCCAGCACAAAAAGCTTAGGACAATGCAGGACCAAAGCCCACCTCTCACATAAAATCACAAAAAAGGGAGGAAAAAAAGTGAACAAAAAAGAAAGTTACTATGGTGACAGGGAGGATAAAGACATGAACTTAGAAGAGGACAGTAGTGTCAAAATGGCTACATGTGAAGCCTCAAAGAAAGATGTAATATGGTCTAAGGCCCAAAGAGAATTCCTGAAAGAGCTGCAAAAGGATTTTTAAAAAAGCAAATTAAAGTAGAAGAAGAATTGTGAAAAGAAATGAAAGTAATGCAAGAGAATCATGGGGAAAAGAGTCAATAGCATCAGAAAAGATACAAAAATTTACAGAGAATAATAACTGCTCAAAAAATAGAATTGGTCAAATGGAAAAAGGAAGTTCAAAAGCTCACTGAAAAAAAATTCCTTAAGAATTAGAATTGAACAAATGGTAGCTAAAGACTATATGAGACATCAAGATATGATAATGAAATGAAAAAATAAAAAGAAGAAAGAAGAAAATATGAAATTTCTCATTGGTAAAACAACTGACTTAGAAAATAGATTCAAAAGAGATAATAGAAGAACTATCAGACTACCTAAAAGCCATGACTTAAAAAAAAAAGTCTGAACACCCTTCAAGAAATTATCAAAGAAAACTGCCCTGATATGATAGAACCAGAAGGCAAAATAGAAATTGAAAGAATTCACCAATCACCACCTGAAAGAGATTCCAAAACATAAACTCTCAGGAATGTTATAGCCAAATTCCATAGCTCACAGATCAAGTAGAAAGTATTACAAGCAGTCAAAAAGAAACCACTCAAATATTGTGGAGCTACAGTCAGGGTTAAACAGGATTTGGCAATTCCCACATAAAAAAAAAAACAGAGAAGTTGGAATATGATATACTGGAAGGCAAAGAAATTAGGATTACAATCAGGAACCACCCAGGAAAACTGAATAATCTTTTAGGGGGGAAATGGATATTTAACAAAATAGAAGACTTTCAAGAATTCCTAATTAAAAGACCAGAGCTGATTAAAAATTTGACCTCCAAATACATGATAAAAGGGAAACATAAAAAAGGTTAAAAAAAGAAACAAGAAAGAGAAAACATAAGAAAGATAATATTTCTTAGCCCTAAAGAACTTAATTACTACAAGACAATTAAAAGGAGTATATACAGAAGGTGTGGATATAAAGTGACTTTGATAAGATGATACCTAAAAGAAAAATGAAGCAGTGATAAAATAAAAAATTTCATGGAAGAAGAAGAGGGGAGATTGAATGGGGTAAACTATGCCACATAAAAGAGGCATAAAACATCTATTATAATGGAGAGGAAAATGGTGGGAGGGGAGGGAGAGGTGGCAGACAAAGCTAAAACCTTACTCTCATCAAAATTGGCTCAAAGAGGGAATAATACACACACACACACACAAACACACAGTTAGATATAGCAATCTATCTTGCCATATAAGGAAGTAAAAAGTACTTTAGAAGTAAAAAGTGCAATGTCTACATTGAATTCTTGTTTTCTTTTCTACTCTGATGACCTGGACTGGACAAGGAAGGTAGGGATCTATAGGTCCCACTTTTTCTTGAGCCTGGAGCTTAAAAGAACATTCTCTTCCCATTGAATGTTCTCTACTTTCCTATGAATTCCTATTTTCTGATATCTTCTTATATCTTCTTATTACCCAGGAGTTAGGACATCTCCTAAGAAAAAAGCACCCTACCCAGTCAAAATATATACACAATTTGAAAATACCATGAATGGGGGCAGCTAGGTGGCGCAGTGAATAGAGCACCGGCCCTGGAGTCAGGAGGACCTGAGTTCAAATCCAGCCTCAGACATTTAACACAAAAACTAGCTGTGTGACTTTGGGCAAGTCACTTAACCCCAATTGCCCTACTTTCCCACTCCAAAAAAAAAAAAAAAGCAAAATAAATGAAAATACCATGAACCTATAAGTCACAAGTTTAGCCAAGGCATTTGGCCATTCTCTTTCTTTGAGTCTCTCCACGGATCTTTCCATCTCTCTTGCAAAAATATCACCACTCCTCCCTAATCTTTACACCTAACAGGGGCAACAGGAATATGCTGTACTTTGAGGAGGTGTATTATCCTCTTGCCAGTCATTTCTTTTCTCTAATGAGTTTAGCTATCGTTCATCCTAATTTAATTTTTTTTTTTAATGTAAACTCCTGGAGGACAGACTCCAGATTTTTTTTTTAATTTTCATATCTCATTTAGTATTTACCACAGTGCCTTGAAAATAATAGGGGCTTAATAAATGAACACTGAAGACTGATGACAACCACATTTTCCTCTATTATGTGTTCTTGAAACCTTGTGAAATACTTCCCTGAGGAAGGATGTGAGTGGAACAAGATATAAGTCTGAAAGTGATTATGAAAATATTACTGTTTTTTAAAAGTAGACAAGGTTTCCTTTGCTTAACTACCTTAATACAAGGGAAGATTCTATTGATGTGCTGTACTTAGAGCGTAGTTTTTTGAAGTATTAAAACATTTTAAAAAGAATACAATAGACAAAACAAACTATGTATACTTCAATTTTTGCAAAGCACAGTATACATATCATCTCATTCACTCCTTACAATAACCCTAGTATTTCCATTATGCGCATGACAAAACTGAGGTTCAGAAAAGTTGAATGACTTGCCCAGGGTCACCTTGCTAGTAAATGTCTGAGGTGGAATTTGAATCCAGCTTTTCCTGATTTCTAACGTTCTCTCTAGTCATTATGCCAAGCTGCTTAATTCATTACAAATCAGAATGGCCCTGTTAGTGGGATATTCAATGTGACTTTATGGACCTGTAGAAAGGACATGTGAATTATTTTAGTAAATGTAAATTTTCAGATAAGAATTTACTTTCTTATGTTTATTTGAAGAGAGAACATTTTCATCATTGAAAATATGGAATGTGACATTTTTTAATAGAGAATCCACAACTGATTAGGAAGAAAATTAGATTTTCCTTTTTATCTATAGAAAAAAAAATTATTTAAAAATTATCCTTTCCTTCTGCCTCCCCCTACTCCAAATCCCCTTTGCTTTTGTATCCAGGAAGAAAAAGTAAACATCAGGGAAATGCTTGTTAATATACATATTGCCTTTACCATTTTCTAGCATGCATCATCTTGGAAAAGTCAATTCACTTTGGCTTTCAACAGTTAAATTGGATTCTGGTAGTTGATATATCAACATACAGTCCCTAATTGACTTATTAACACATCAGTAATTTTTCTTTAACTCTTCAAAACAAGCAATTAAATTTTCTCACTTTCAAATATTGGTTTTGTTCTGAACCTGAATATGTCCTGATCATGTATTTCAAGGGACTTCTGTCTACAGTCACAGAGAAAATGTAATTTTCTTTGATCAACTAACCTAGGTAACATACTTCATCCCATGACAAAGCTTCTATTAACATGCAAATGCTTAGCTTCAGGGGCGGAAAGTATTGGTTGGAATTTTGAATAGAATTTGAATTTATAGCACATCGATTCATTAGATGCAAATTTAGTGAGCACAAAGTTACATACCAGGCACTATTCTGCGCACTTATAGAGACCCATAGAGCGGTGTTCTTGGCTGGAAGGGAACTTGGAAATCACATATTTCAGTTCATTTACTTCATACTGCCCAGTTGTCTGAGAAAGGTAATATGTTTGAACAGGCAAAATGTTACACCTCAAGTCAAGAAAACATGAATTCAGATGCTGAACTCATGGGTTCAGGGTCTTGCCTCTGATGCTTCCAGGCTGCGTGACCTAAGGTAAGTCATACAACTTCTTTGATATTTCATTTCCTCACTGGTAAATTTGGGATTGGAGTATTTACTTCACCAAGTGGTTATAAGGCTCAGATGAGATAATGCGTTAAAATATGTTTTGAAGTCTTTAAATTGCTAGATCATTGTCAGTTATTACTGTTATAAATGAGGAAATTATAAACCAGAGAGATGAAAAAATTAGAAATGAAAGTAAGATTTTTGAGTCCTTTTCTGATAATCTTTCCTTTATATGACATTGCTTTCCTTTAAATTGTTCTTAAGAAGCTCTAACTATAATGAAGAGATGCCTACTATTTATTATCTAGTTCCATTCTCAAGTTATAAGAAACTAACAAATGAGGGCAGGACCATCATTTGGACAAATACCAAGGTGGGTTGATCCACTACTTTCTCCCTCTGAACATGCATAAAGAATATGTTGTGGCTCTTGGATTTTTGTTTGCTTTCAGTTTGAATGTTTGCTTTTTGGTCTGGATGAATGATTTTTTCCAGGGAGTGAATTCCCTATGCCAAAGTGTGGAAACTCCATCCATCAGATACATTTAAGGAACTCCTGTCTGGCAATCGAAGGGAGTGGCTTGGGGCACATTTCTCACTCTATGAAGTTAGTATGTATCGGGATTTGAAGCTAGGTCATAGGATCATAGATTTGGAGAGGAATAGAACCTTAGAGGCTATTGGTTCAATCCCTTCATTTTACAGATAAGAAAACTGAGGAGCAAAGAGTTTTAAGTAATATGCCCAGAGTCATATAAGCTAGGAAATGTCTGAGATAGGACTTGAACCCAGGTTTTTCTGACTCCAAGTCCAATGCTCTATTCATTACTCAGTTTTTCCTCCTACTCCCTCAGGTACATAGCACAATTAGCCTAGAATCAAAGATCGCTAGATTATAAAAGCTAGAAAAGAGTTTAGAGATAATCTAATTCCCCCCTTTAAAAGGTAGGGAAATTGAGCAGAGAAGTGATGCAGTCACATAACTAATTAATGGTCGAGTTGGGATTAAACCTGGCTCTCCTAATTCCGGAGCTACCTGCCCTTGTTAAACTACACACCTCTCATTGTTCCTCAAATTTGATATGATTGTTTCTATTTTCATCCCTGCTTATGTTGTTATTACCTCTGACTGCAATTTCCTATCCGCAAATTTTCCTATCAGCAAAGTTATGTTAGAAATCCATGTCCCAAATGGAGACCTCAAAGTTCATTTCAAGACCTACCTCCCTGAATTATTCCCTGCTAACTCCAACCATAATGGATTTTTTTCTTTCTCTCTAAATTTTATAGTACTTAATAGCCCCAGTAATTTAATGTTTACATTAGATTGCTCACCCATTGTGGCCAGAAACCTCTTCTTAGTCTTTGAAATCTTTTCCCCTTTGGCAATAAAATACTTTCCCATCATTACATATAGCCTGGCAACTATATAAGGATAGTTGGAACATGTACTGAATGCAATAAGAATATCGAAGTTCAATAGAAAAAGCCCAAGACCTGGAAGATTTACGTTTAGATCCTGCTTCTTCTGTTCATGCAGAGAGGAACCTATGTACAAGGTGACTCATGAGATCTTGGGCAAATCATGTAACTTCTCTGGACCTTAAATTCTAATCTATAAAAGGAGGAGTCTGAATTAGATTACTGCAGCAGTCTCTTACAACTGTAAATTTCTCTGAAAGAAAAAAAAATGTTGCGTGTGTGGTTGACTCTAGGTAAAATGATGGTGTCTATTTTTAGAGCTGGAGCTAAGCAAATGCTCCCTTAGGCACCCACTCCTTCAGTCATCCTGTCCACTCAATCTCTAGAGCTCTTACTCTGCCTTTACAAGACAACACCACATGCTCCTGGCCTTTCCTCACTATTAAAGTTGGTCTTTTTTCACTCTTAGACAAACTGAATTTGCTCAGATTCAAAATTTATTTGAAAGTTGATGGGGCAACAGAAATCAAATGCTCACATGATGCCTTGAAACCACAAAGTTTCACTTAAATGGGTAAAAAAAAAAGCCTTCAGAATTATTCCCATATTGGGGTTACACAACTGAAAAAAAAAATCCAAACTTTCAAACAGAAGTCTCATTGTTCTATGAACACTTGTCTGTAACTGAATCTAATATACACCACAGGTTATGACAACGGTAAAGTATGTTTTCTTAAATCTACAGTCTAATGGTAAAATAACACTCATTTCTACTGTAATGTTTTAAAGCTTGCTCCTCCTGCCAAGATCAACACCAATGGCATCTCCATCTGGCCCATACTCTGGTCTTCCATAGGAACCATAGACTTCATTCCTCCTACTTGCACTTGACTAAACCCTAGGGTTAATGTGACTTCCTCCTGTCTTGAGAAAGTCTTCCTTGGCTGACAAAGCACAGGCCTAAACCAATGCTTCACTATCACCTATTTTCAGAACTAGTTCTTTGACCTCTAGGAGGCAGCATGTAGTGGCTAGAGATGCAGTCTTCAACCTAGGAATTAGGTTCAAGTTACACCTCTGATACACATTGTGTGACCCTTGGCAAGTCTAAAAGTCCTGGACACTTCTTTAAGCCTGCAATTTACAGAAAAAGAATTGACCTTCATTGGTAGAGGACATTTCTTTATCTGGGAGTTCAGTGTGCCAAGGAATCCCAGGACTGATAATCCATCCATTAAGGTTTATAGAGTTCAGCTAAGTGGCAGAGTGGAGAGAAGCTAAGCCTAAAAGTTAGCTTGCTGAGTTCCATCTGGCCTCAGACACTTACTAGCTCTGTGACCCTGGGAAGGTCACTTAAGCCTGTTTGCCTCAGCTCTGTAAAAATGACCTGGAAATGGGGTGACTGGGTGGTGCAGTGAATAGAACACTGGCCCTGGAGTCAGGAGGACCTGAGTTCAAATCTGGCCTCAGACACAACACAAAAAGCTAGCTATGTGACCTTGGGCAAGTCACAACCCCAATTGCCCCTCCATCCCAAAAAATATGACCTGGAAAGGAAAATGGGAAACCATTCTAGTATCCTTGCCAAGAAAGCTCCCAATGGGCTTATAAAGAGTAGGATATGACTGAACAGCAACCAAAAACTTTCCTTACAACAACACTGAGAGGTAAGCAGAGCACTCATTATTATTCTCATTTTACAAATGAGGAAACTGAAGTTTATGACAAGTTTAATGACTTGACTATGGCCACATGGCTAACAGTCTGACTCAGATTTCAGCCCACATCTGCAGACACCAAGTCAAGAACTCTATTCAATGTTCTACTCATTATGGAAAAATTCAAAGCACTTTACTTCCTCTCATGATATTCTACAATATTTCAGACCCCTAAGGTACCAATATTGCCATGTTTTTTCTTTTTTTTTAACTTCCCTGTTGTCAATGTTGATCATTCTGACAAATGATACCAGCCATAGGATGTATGAGTCACTGCTTTTATATTCAACGACTTGGGAGGATGGGGTAATAGAGAGCAAATTTACAAAAAATTTCTTTATGAAACATGAAAAATGGCCTAATTACTACATCAAATAACAGTATAAATCACTCAAATGTTCCTGGCATGAAGTTTTTTTTTAGTTAATCAAAGTGGAAGTTGACATATTGAAAATGTAATGATACAAAAGAATGAAGAAAATGGCTTAATAAGGATATCAAAAGTGGGATGAGAACAAAGTGGTACATACCACCCAAAGTTCTGGCCCTGACAATGGCACTAAGGGATAATGAGGGAATATGATAATTTCCCTTCATAATTTCATTCTGAAAGGTCAGGGTCATCTGTCCAAATTATGTAATATACATTTATCATTGATTAAGTTACTTAACCCTTTCTTGAATTCATTTATATTTTAGGCTCATTATACCTTAAGACAGGTACTGTGTCACATTAGAGAGAATGCTAATGACTTGCAGTCAGGAAAACCTAAGTTGAAGTTCTGCTCTGACAATTATTAACTATCAATCTTCGACCAATCACTTAACCTCTCTATTTCTCTGGCAACTCTTTAGAAGATTTATATAGGGGCAGCTAGGTGGTGCAGTGAATAGAGCACTGGCCCTGGAGTCAGGAGGACCTGAATTCAAATCCGGTCTTAGACACTTAACACAAAACTAACCATGTGACCTTGTGCAAATCACTTAACTCCAAGTGCCCTACCTTCCCCTCTCCAAAAAAGAAAAAAAAAGGAAGAAAGATTAGACCTGGTGGTCTTAATGCCATTATAATGGCTTCCTCTTTAAAGAGGTTGTAAGCTTATAGAACATATTCATTCATAGAAAAATACTGACAACATTTTTTGAAAGTTAGTACAGTTGTATCACCCAAATAATATTTTGTCAGTCACCACCTTGTTTTATTCCTTGATGTGCAACACCCCAAAATAATGTCTTGTCTACCACAAGTTTTTTTCCCTGATAAGCCTCCAAAATAATATTTTGCCCTGACCCCCAATATTAAAATTGGTCATCTCCAGGGGGCCACCCAAAATCAAAGCATAAGAACTCCTCCCTTAGGAGAGCACTTTGGAGGACACCTTCCCACTGGAGCACTTGTTCCCTGCTGAATGGACCTGTATCTCTGTGTTCCCCAATACAATACTGCCCTTCAGTTACATTCTGGGTTAGTTTGTGTGTCTAAGTTGTATATCAGGACCTCTTTTCTCTCTCCCTTCTCCCTCTTCTTCATTGCTTGCAATAAAGCTTTACATTGAACTGATTCCCATTATTTTAAATGTTATTCTCAGCATCCAAACTCATCAACAGGTTATTTTCCCTGATGTTTTCTGGCTGGCCCATAGGTTTCTCCTTAGACATAACCTGGGTACACAAATAAGTATTTAACCTATTGATGATTGTACCTACACAGGCAGAAGTATGACACTGTGAGCTAATCATAGAAAACAAGGGTTAAGAGGGGAACCCTATCTCCCAGGGGGGACTCTCTTATGTCAGAGGACTGTCAGACTTCTCTAGCCAGAGCAGAGCAGAGCAAATATAATCATTATTCCCACTGATGGACACAACCTCTTTCCTAGCTATGGTCTCTCCTTTTCTTCACCGGGGGTTGCCCTCCACTTTTCCCTACCTAGAGATGTTGCTCTCTGCTGCTTTCACTACCAGGTGATGTTGTCTGCCTCAGCTGGTTTTCAACCCCAGTGGTTAGGGTCATCATTCTTTCCAGTGGGGATTTCTGGGGATAGTAGCAATATGCTTCTCCTCTACAGTAATGGGAATGTAAATTTTTAAGATCTTCCCTGCCCCTAGGCTAAAGTGCACCTGGAGCCTAGGGTGGGAGGCTTGTTTGTCAGTAGATACTTCTTGATTGGCCAGTGAGTCAGTAAGGTTGTTACATTCTCTGAGCCAGGAGAAGGCTATATAAGCCCTGATGTGTAGCTTTTTTGGGGGGCTCACTTTGAGAAGTGTTCTGTGATTTGATCTGGATTCTGGGAAGCCGTTGTTGAGAGCCCCCCCTCGGCTTTGAAAAATCCAGATGTTGATTTGGTATGGATGTAATGGTTGGACAGTTTGGAAACTTGATCTGTTTCTCTGTCTTGATAATTCTGTCTGTGTATTCAGAAGTTTGGGGTGCTGACCTTTTTCCCCAGAACTAGGTAAACTATATATATTTGACTGATTAAAGATAGCTTGTTAACCCATTTTGAGTTGCTTTCCTTTATCAAAGCAGATCTAAGAACCTGTGTTGGCAGCAAACCCTGGGGACGCTTGGGGTGCTACACCTACACAGAAGAAGTTAAAGCTCTTTCAATTCCCTCCTTTCTGTTTAGAGAGTAGGATTCTTGGGGGTGAGGTCAAGAGTTTCTTTACTTAGTATCTTACAATCCCTTTTATGTTTGTACAGGATATTAGGAAACCCTTAAAAATAGCCAGAGTTAATGATCAGTTGAATGGGGAGATGGTAGAGAGTATGAAATAGCAAAAAGAAATGCTTTGTAGGAAACATCAGAAGCTAACCCCTCATGGAAATCCATAGAAAGCAATGCCTGGCAGAGTTGAATGATTAAAATTGGCAGCCAACTTGGTAGCTTTGCAGTGTCAGAGGTATGTATTGTCCCCCAATGGATATTCCCTGGTCATATGTCTTTTGTGTGTGCATTAATATAAGCATTTATTTAGCATGCCAGACCTGGCTCTAGGTTCCAAGGACGCAATTAATAAAATGGATCCCTCACATGTGGTTGTGTTCATGTTCTTCATAAATCCTACAAAGTTCCAGCATTCCTGCTGAGTATGGATGTGTGGGAGAGTAAGTTTAATGTTTATAGGAAGAGATAACCTGTGATTAATTACCTTGCTACGTAGTTAAATGACATTATGCAATATGTGTCCTGGTGAAAATAAAATGCACTGGTTGGGGTTCAATGATTATGGTTTGGAAAAGATTCTCAACTACATCATACCTAGACCTAGGCATAGTTCACAGCGTTGGAGGTGGAGGGCAAGGGGCAGGGATGGAGTGGAAAAAGACTTCAGGCTACATTATTATGAAGCAGTTCAATTTGTGTGCTTTATAGATTAGGGATGGGAAAGGGAGAGACACCAAACTAAAGAAGAAGAGGAAGCTGCTGAAAAGTCATCGTTTAGGTATGTATACTAGTTGTAAAGGAAAACATTGTGTTTGGCTTGTAATGCAAGGCCACAAGATACATTGCCAGTTTCTTCATTAATTCATCCTCTGTCTGTAGAACAGTCCTAGAACCCCTGAAAACATTAGCAAAACCCTCTCCCAGGATTTCTGTAAACATACAACAAGAAAATCCTTCTTCAGGGCTTCTGAACCAACAGAAAGGTTCCCAGACCCCTGCAACAATAGCACTGTCCTTCACCAGTGGACAGTATTCACTCTGTCTGCAGGACAGTCTCCAGACCCCTGCAACAACAGCACTGTCCTTCACCAGTGGACAGTATTCACTCTCTGTCTGCAGGACAGTCTCAGGGCTTCTTAACCAAAAGTCAGGTTCCAGGACTTCTTCAACAAAAGGACTGTCTTTCACCAGTGGACAAATCTGGCAAAACAACATCAAAACAGACATACAAAGTACCAGCAAAACAGCCATGTCTCCTCAGTCCTTGGCAGCTCCCGGGGCAGGTCTCAAAAGTCCAGGGCAATTCAAAGTAGCCCTCAGCAATCCTTCTCAGTCTCTCTCTCTGCCTCCACGAGGTGCTGCTTCCAAAAAGTTCTTCTGCCTCTCTCTTGTCTCTCCAAATCTACGTCACCAGCTCTTCCCAGTTCAGGACTTTCTTTTCACATCAACAAGTCCATCCCACAGGTGGGATCAACAAGCTCTGGGTTTTAACACAATCAATTTGAAAAACTAAGCCAATACAGGGGAATCTTTAAATGCCATTACTATCACATGGCTGCATAGGAAAAAAAAAAAGTTACCCAATTTTATTGCCCTCATGAACCCAACCTAACAAGGCAGCTACATAGGTATTATAGTTGATTCTGGTACTGGGCCTACAAGGAAGATCTGAGTTCAAATCCAGCCTCAGACATTTAATAGATAGCTGTGAGACACTGGACAAGTGACCCTACTTTGCTTGTTGTAAAGATCAAATAAAATAACACTTGTAAAGTGCTTAGCACAGTGCCAGGAACATTTATTATGTACATGTTTATTTCCCTTTCCCTCCTCTGACTAACCATTAATAAAATCTAGTTATATCTCTAAATAGTTATCATACTCAACTTTGCCTTCGCTTTCAAAGATCAAAAGTCTCAAGTCTTTTATTCCAGAATGATTACCAGTCATCCAGGACAAGTGCTAAGTATCTTTACACATGTCCAGGAAAGCTTTGAAGTCAACTGTTAATTTAATTTTAGCTTAACTTTTTAATTCGATTGAGATGGAGGAAGAAATCTAGGGAATTGGGACATAAGACCACATGAGAAGGAGGAAAGGTAAGGGAACAAGTATTGCGTAGGCCTATTATCTGTCGGATGCTCATTATGAATAATTCGTTTAAGACAAGGAATCATGGAAAATTGCCTTCAGCAATCAGGGAAGAGTGACTTGGAGACAACAGTACAGGGAGGGCCTTTCAGGCATTCCACTGGAATAGGGAGAAAGAAGAAAGCCCTCCCCCATCTCCCAAAAGGTAGCTTCCTACTTTACTAAATTATTTGTGATATCCCCACATTAGGCCCAATTGTTTCTGTTGCTAAACAGAAAATCCCTACTTGCTTCATCCTAGTTATGACTCTAACCTTAAATGAAAGACATTTATCCACTTGATCACTTTAGTTAGCTCTCTCTAACTACCTTTCCATCTGTTTGACAACCAGAACTACACATAGGTGGAAATTCCAGGGCTTGGTTCAAGATTCAAAATTAGATTTCTATACAGTTTTTCAGTTCTTTTCTCTGGGGGTAAAAATCTACACTTAAATCTGGCAGGGTCTAATAGGATCTCAAATTGACATCTCTTTTCATCAAAACTCTGAAAGAGATGATTATATAAATTTTTTAAAAAGCACTCTTTGACTCAGTTTTTTTTTTAAGTTTTAAACAAGTTTATTTAAACAACAAGATGTTTGACTTGAAAGGGATATCTAGGATCAATTTCTTTAAATATTAAATAAATAACTAATTTATCCCTATTGAGAGACAGAGATTGCCTTACATGTAACAGCTACATACAAAAAAGTTATAAAATAGTCCTGGGCTTTACAATGATAAAAGAAAAACATTGAAATTATCCAATCAAACAAGGTATGCAAGGAATTTTTTGTGGGCTTTTTGTTGTTGTTAAACAGAGAGAGCAAAATAACTTATGGGAATATAAAGATAAAAGTTGAATGAGCATGCCACTAATGGATAAAAGGGATATTTTCACAGAACCAGTTTGTTTTTTTCCCCTCCCCATCTCCATTTGATGTTGGTCAAACATACCATCAGCCATTTAGTTAAAAAAAAATACACATTCTGTGCATACACCAGTTACTTTATGTACAATAATGGAATGGGGAAGGGAATCAAAGAAGAGAGAAAACTATACTGCAGTAGTCAGGATGTGGATGAACGAAATCTTGGTTTTCTAATTGTGAATGTATTGTTTTCCTTGGGAGCACAGTCCTGGAGTAGAGTTGTAGATTCTCTTTTTAGTAAGCGCCTCCTATCTGCTGCTGGAATACATCAATTCTATCTTCATCCTCCATTTCCAACTGTGCAGGTGTGTCTGTTTCATTGATTGGTTGCCCATCAAATAGGAATATGATCTGCCTCATTGACAAACCCTGTCCTTCACAATAGGCTTTCCTTAGTTTACTAAGTGGTGTGTGCCTCTTAATCTTAAATTGCAACACCCAACCATCTTGCCCTGCCACCTGCAGATTAACGTGGTCGTTGTTTTCAGTCTTAACTCCTTCCTTCGGCTTTTCGTTGGCCATGGAGAGTTCAGGGGTCTCCTCAGCCACAGTATCACAAAAGAGGCACCAGGATGGTCCACTCCAAGGGAACAGAGGGAAAAACAGCTGCAGCAAGAGGAGGAGGAAGATGATGATGGTGAGGAAGAGGAGGAGAGGAAGAAGGAGGAGGTGAGGTGGAGGAGGAGGAGGAGGAAAAGGAGAAAAAGGAGGAGGCAGCAGCAGTGGCAGTGAAGGTACTGAGGGAGCCCCCATGTTCTGCCTGGCTCAGTTTTTTGTCACAAAGACAGGTGGACTTAGGTACAAATTCTAACTCTTACCCTTAATGTGAAACATTAAGGAAATAGTCAATCAACAAAAATTTTAAAGACTATTGCGGGCATAGAAGGGACTAGGAGTAAACAGACTGATGATAGTAGTAGTAGTAGTAGTAGTAGTAGCAGCAGCAGCAGCAGCGGCAGCAGCAACTGTAGCAGCAGTAGCAACAGCAGCAGCAGCAGTGGTAATTGAAGTAAATACTTAATATAAGGGAATTTATATTCTATTGGAAGTGACAAAATGTAAATAAAGTGTGTACAGGAAAAAAAAAAGAAAGAAAACAAATGCCAGATAGTTAAATAAAAGGTAATAAAGAAGGGAGGGCATAATACAATGGAGGAATCAGAAGATGCTTTGTACCAAATGTAATACATGAGTTATGTTTTGAAGGAAATGAAGGATTCTGTGATATGCCAGTGAGGAAAAAGTGTATTATTCTAGGCAAAAGGAATGCACAGTTCAAAAGAATGAAGATGAGAGATGTAGTGCCATATATGAAGAACAGTTTGGTTGGGCTATAGAGTAGAATACTAATGGAAGGTCCTGAGCTTCCAGGTGCCTCCATTCAGTTGAACAAACATGTGTTGAACATCTAATCTACTATCTACAGTATTATTCAGAACTGTGATAGGAAAAAGTAGACACAAAATATGAATGATTGCACATCTGTCCCCTATATGTGAGCACCACATAGATCCCACAACTCACCTTCCATAGCCTGAGGACTGTCAGATTCCCTCCAGCCCACCTCTTGTAGCCCTTAATCCTCAGTTAGGACGATAAGTAACCTCTCTTTTTCTCCACATCCTATAGTCCCATAGATCTGTGAGTTCCATTGCTACCACTTTCCTCAGTACTGGTAAGGGAAGGAGTGGTTTTTCTGGGTGTGTTTGGGAGGAGAAAAAAAAAACAGCAATACCAGCAGGGGCTCTCAAGAGTTCCTGAGTTTGCACAACAGCAAAACATCTGAAAACATGAAAAAACATGAAAAAACCTGAGAGCATTTAAAGAGCTATCATGGGGTGAAAGTCTTAGAATTTGTTCTGCTGGGTCCTATAAAGCCAAATTAGAAACAAAGGCAGAAACCACAGAGGCAGATTTGGGCTGAGATTTAGCAAGGGGAAAACACTGATAATGAGAGAACTCCCAAAATGGAATATGACTGCTGGTTGCCTTGAGCCTTGTTTCTAGTAGAGATTGGATGACCACTCTTTGGACCTGGTGCAAAAAGGAATTCTTGTGAGGGTATAGCATGGACTAAACCAAACCTGACTATCTAGGACACAGGGGTCTGGAAGGTGTAATGGAAATGCAAATTTAAAGATCTTCCCTGCCCCTAGGCTAAAGTGCACCTGGAGCCTGGGGTGGGAGGCTTGTTTTTCAGTTGATACTTTTTGATTGGCCAGTGGGTCCAAAAGGTTGTTACATTCTCTGAGCCAGAAGGCTATATAAGCTCTGATGTGAGGCTTTGTTTTGGGGGCTCACTTTGAGGAGTGTTCTGTGATTTGATCTGGATTCTGGGAAGCCATTGTCCAGAGGGCCCCCCACCTTTGAAAAACCCAGATGTTGAAACCCAGATGTTGACTGGGTATGGATGTAATGGTTGGACAGTTTGGAAATCTGTCTACTTGATCTGTTTCTGTCTTGATAATTCTACCTGTATACTTTGAAGTTCGGGGTGCTGACCTTTTTCCCCTGAACAAGGTAAACGATATATGTCTGACTGATTAAAGTAAGTTTGTTAACCCATTTTGAGTTGCTTTCCTTTATCAAAGCAGATCCAAGAACCTGTGGTGGCAGCAAACCCTGAGGACTCTTGGGGTGCTTGCTGCTACAGAAGGGTATGCCACCCCTCAAAAGTATAGAGTAAAGGGTGGTGCCTAAGTCAGTGCCAGTGAACACCAGGGCTGGAACACCATCCAAGGGTTCTGGCTCAAGGTCCACCTTCCAGGAAGCTTTACTGGAGATTGTGGTCCACCTGGGTCTCTCCCTACTTCCCATTTTATCTTCCAGAATTGCCTTTCAAATCAGTCCTTCAGGAATTCCTTTCAAATTAACCAATAAGCATTTCTGTTTGTTTTTAAAGTATCAGGCTCTCTGCTAAGGCCTGAGGGTACAAAGATAAAAGTGAAACAATCCCTACCCTTAAGAAGTTTATATTCTTTTTTTTTTTTCTTTTTGGAGGGGAGAAGGCCGGGCAGTTGGGGTTAAGTGACTTACCCAAGGTCACAGGGGCTAGTAAGTGTTAGGTGTCTGAGGCCGAATTTGAATTGAGGTCCTCCTGACTCTAGGGCTGGTGTTATATTCACTGCCACCTAGCCTCCCCCAAGAAGTTTATATTCTAATAAAAGAGACATCAACAGAGACTAGATACTATACAAGGTAACTTTTGAGGAGAAGTCATTAGCAACTGGGGTGAGGGGGCAGGGAGGAAGAGGAAATGGGAAAGTCTTCTCCCCCCTTAGACAGTAGAGACTTTATTTAGCTGAGTTGTGAAAGAAGCTAGGGATTCCAGAAAGTAGAAGTGAGGAAAGAGCATTCCAAGCAGTGGGGACAACCAGTGCGAAGGTGTGGAGGTGGGGAATGGTTCATCATGTGTGGAGTAGAAGTAGTCCTGGACCTGCATAATCTGTAAGAAAACAAAAATGTGGAGCAGATAGGTGGTGCAGTGAATAGAGCACCAGCCCTGGAGTCAGGATCCGAGTTCACTGTGTGACCTTGGGCAAGTCACTTAACAACCCCAATTTCTTTGCTTCCAAAAAAAGAAAAAAGAAAGCAGAAATGGACATGTGTTTACTTCTACACTCCCCATGGCTTCAGTATTTGTCAACTTTTACTTAACTAAATGGAGCAGAAAATTAGTGATCCTCTCCTTCTGTCTTGTCTGCCTATTTATGAAGGCCAGCCTCTCTTCCCTTAGCCATCTGTGGGCCCTGAGATTTAAAAATCTGAGAATAAGAGATGAATATTATGTGGTATTTAAAATAGCTTTCAGAACAGTAGCAGCTCAAGTGGATATAGTGTTAAATTTGAAGTCAGAGGGTCTGGGTTCAAATTCTGATTTTTCTCGTTACTACCTGTGGGATGTTAGACAAATCACTTATCTCTGGGCTTCAATTTTCTTTATCAATAAAATTAAGTGGATTAGACTAGATGCCTTCCAAATTCCCTTCTACCTCTTAATCTATAATCCATAAACATTATAGATATTTCTTCCTTTTCCCTTACAACTGGTAGATTTAGCCTGAAATAACTGGTAATTATGATATTATATTCCTAAATCAAAACAATTCCAGAGAAAGGTTAAAATAATGCCCCCATTTCAACTATAGACATGCATCCTACTGCTTGCTTTTCTGTTTTAACAGCTTGGTTGCTCTTAAACCTTTTATCCAAGACATCTGACCTTAAATGTCCCTTGTAACTTGAAATCCGTGATGCAATGTGACCTGGAAAAAGAGCAAACTTTTTGCTTAGATTAGTCTTCAGGTGCCTCACCCCTCCATTAGATTTACTGTTTTAAAAATAAATCTTATTGATTTCTTTTGTTCTTGCATCACCTAAATCTCTCCCTGTATTCTTCCTTCTCTCTTCTTCCAGGGAGTCATATGATAAAGTAAGAATTTTTAAAAGAAAAAAAGAAAGAAGAGAGAAAAAAATAAGCAAAACTGATCAATACATCTAAAAAGATCTGAATCCATGCACAATGATCCACACTCATGGATCTGCCACATCTGAAAAATAGTAATGGGAGGAGGGAAGAAAGCATTTTAAGCCAAGCACCTGAAGAAGACACTAGAGTGGGGGAGGGAGAGAAGTATCACAGAGGACTTTGTGAACTTCAGAGGGCTAAAAGTTTGGGATTTTTCATGGTCAGGTCTTGATTTTTTTTTTTTTTACATTTTACATTTCCCATAACTTCAAATATTTGTCAACATTTTAAAAATTTAACTGGGTAGGAAATGAGAGATTCTCTCCTTCTGACCTGTCTGCTCCTGGTTGAAAGGCAGCCATTTGCTTAGTCATCTGTAGTTTTACTTAGACACTCTGGCACTTATGCAATCAATTACATAGGTATGGAATTAAGAAGTAAAGGGGTTTAAACACCAGAAGAAATTATACTTTCCCCTCCCCAGAACAACGTGGGTCTATAGCCTAGGAGACCGCTATAGCTATATCTATACATAAAGGAAAACCATTGTGTCATCTATGTGGGGGATAGATTCCAGTGAGGAGAGATTTGAGGTAGGTAGACTTAAGAGGTCAACATAAAAATGAAGAGGGTAGGGTTAGGGGTGCTCAAGACCCCAAAATACCAACACGCCAGGTCCTGCCAAATGAATTCAACTCAAGTCTTCTGTCAGCCAAAGAAAAGCAAGGTTTATTAAAAGTTCGCCAGGTTGGGTAGACTCTTAAGGAGCCTTGGTATCTGTGACACCTACATTGGGCAAGTGGGCCAAAATCATCTGACACAGAGCAAGTCTGTGCTAGAAAATTCTATGGACCTCACACCACTTGGAGGCAAGATGGGGTCTTATATACAGAAAGTTGTGGGAGGAATTTAGGGGTGGTCTAGAAGAGGAGTTTGGGGAGGGTCTTCAGGAGGAGTCAGATGAGGTCAGATTCCAGTAAATGAATGATTAAGGGTGGGAAGTTGCTGGAGGCTACCTGCAACTGACAGACAATGGTGGGCTAGGCCAGATTTGGGCAAAGACATTTTGGGAGGATCAAGGGTAGGCAGTTGCTGGACAAAGGAGGGATAGAGATTTGGGCCTAGCCACAATGAAAGGCCTATGGCCTCAGGCAAATGCCTCATCAAATGGGAAGATTCAATCAGAGCTCAAGGGGGTTCCCAGAACCTGTACCTCATCAAGTAGAGAGATCAGGTCAGATATAAGAAATATGGCAAAATAATAAAAACTAAATGCTTTACACCAGTTATCTCCTTTCAACCTCACAATTGCCTTATGAGATAAGTGCTACAAATTTTATCTACATTTTGTGAATTAGGAAAGTGAGAAAGAAAAATTAAGTGACTTGCCCATAGTAAAGGAAAATTGAAACCTAAAAAAAACCCATTAAATTATATTTGATCATTTGTTTTAATAATTATTTATTCAAAAATATTAGAAATGATCATTTAAGTTTTCCTCATATTGGGCCTCTTTGGCTCACAAAAACCAGTCTGAATTGCACATATTAAGTGCTGGTAAATTATGAAAGCCTTTTATTAAGCACTTACTCATCATGAGAAATTCAAATACAAAAGCAAAGGTAGTTCCTTCAAGGAGTTTATATATATATACATACGTACATATATGTACATATATATACATACGTACATACATGTACGTATGTATATATATGTATATGTGTATATATATTGCTTTTTGGAGGAGCAGTTGGGGTTGTGACTTGCCCTAGGTCACAAGGCTAATAAGTGTTAAGTATCTGAGGCCATATTTGAACTCAGGTCCTCCTGACTCCAGGGTATGTGCTCTATTCACTGTGCCACATAGCTGCCCCCAGGGAGTTTATATTCTTTTTTTTTTTTAAAGTGGAAAACCTACTCTGTGCACTAGAGTCCAGAGACATTTCAATCTAGAAAGTCAGAGTGATGGTAAAGTGAGCCCTAAGGGAGTTGACTGACAAACCTCTTCCAGGAAAAATGGCAGAGTTGTTATCATCACAGTTCCAGAAGTACAAGGGGGACAGCTGGGGGGAAGGTAGGCTGGCAAGATGGTTATCAAGGCATTAAAGAAAATCACTGGAGGGTGGAGAGTCAAATGAAGCAGGCTTACTTGCCTGAAGTAGTAGGCCCGATGAGGCCAGTTACCAATTAGGACAATATGTCTTCAGGATAGAATTGAACTAATTATTTCTTTGGTTTTGCCCATAATTGTGTAGGAAGTAAATTTTTTTTCTTCCTGTTTTCAGTTTCTAAAATTTTTAATTATTTAATTCTACTGCTATAATTGCTTATCCTCACAATGATTTTTAGTATTTGAAAAATTTTAATTTTTTTTTTACATTTAATATTCAAAACTATTTTTTAAAGAGTAATGAAAGTAGTTGATTAATTTCAATTCTCATGTGAAAATCCTCATTTCAATTTGAGGTTGTGAAGGCATTTTACTCCAGCTACTGGCACCATCTTGGTCTCACGGTCATTGTTATTTGATGGGATTCTATGGCCAAAGCAATCATCACCAAATGGCCAGCTTAGTCATGATGAATTTTCCCATTTAGTTCAGACCAATCTAAAGAAAACAAATACAATCTGCTACTTGGATTGTACCTAAGGTCTTTCCAATATGGCAGAAACTACTGATTTTATGCTTTCCTGAGACAGCTTTTGATAACCCAGGCTCACCTCTAGATCCCAGTAGAGTCAGAAGACAAATTTATGGAGCATCAATTTAGTAGTAGGGTGCTTCTGAAGGGATGATGGTAGAATTTATTTATTTGTTTGTTTGAGGCCTTGCTCACTTTAGGCATTTTTTAGAACTTAGAGCTGGGCATTTGATTACAAGTCCTTTGAGGGCAAGAATTGTCTTTTTTTTTTTTGTTTGTTTCCACATAACAACAAGAATGATGATGATAGTTAACATTTAGATAGTGTTTACTATGTTTCAGGTACTTTATAATTATATCTGATTTGGTACTTACAGCAGTTCTGGGAAGTAGGTGCTATTATTATCACCAGGTCTCAGATGAAGAAATTTAAGCAACAAGGAGTTAAATGATTTACCCAAGGTCACTCAGCTAGTGTCTGAGGTCATATTTGACCTTAGGTCTTCTTGATTACAGTTCCAGTGCTCTGTCCACTGTGCTATCTAGCTACCTGCTTAAGATTAGTGCCTGGCCTACTGTAGTAAGCACTTTAAACAAATATTTTATTGATTGATGTTGTAAGACTGATTGAATGTCAAGGGAGCATAGTGAATAGCTTGATGGAATTGGAGGCAGGAAGAAGGAGATTCAGATTCTACCCAATACTTATTAGCTATGTGACTATCATCAAGTACCTTAATCTCTCGGGGACTCCATTTCCTCAGTTTCCTCATCTGTGATTCGGGGATAATAATACCTGTATTATCTGCCTCACTGAATTTTGAATATTAAATGGGCTAATATAGGTAGAGCATTTTGCTACCTTTCCAGTGTTATCTAATCATCACATAGCCAATTTAAATACTGGTGCTATTTTTAAAAAATAACTCCCATACATGTTCCAGGTGATAATATTCTACATACTACATAATTCTATGTAGTAGTAGCTATAATCTATCCTAGAACAATGTTTCTATGTGTTACAATTGGCCTACTTGCCAGGGACAAAGCAAAAAAGACTCTACCCAAACAACCAAATAGTCTTTAGTAATTAAATTTGGAATGTACTGAGAAGCCCCTGGTAGGAAGCAAACTCTTCTCTGACATAACAAGAGGGCAATAAGAGCCTCAAGATGGAATTAAATTCAGCCAGTCTGAGGCCATTTATAGAAATGGCTGTTAAAGCAAATTGAAGTAGGGTCAAAATCTAATTATTGTGGCTTTCCAGTCTCAGACTAGAAAATAAAACTCTTAAAAAGGAGGGGGAGGGGGTGTTTGTGTTCACTGACAAAATGACAAGCCATGGGCAAGTAAATTCCCTTTTGAATAATGAATTATATTTAAAAGTAGTAGGTTAGTCTTGAAATTGTGTTAGTTTTTTAAAAAAACAAGAAATGCCTTACTTTTAATTACACTGATCTCTTACATTTTACAGTTCTCCATTCCAGCAGTAAGGGAAGAGAAGATAGATGTTTTTCATAAGTAGTCCTAATTTATTGGGAACAGATGCCTTTTATCAAAGCTTTTTTTTTGTTTGTTTTGTTTTTTAGAGGCAGGGAGGGGAATGCTGTCAAGAATATAGCTTCTTCCTATCAACTTTGATCTTTTCTTCCTTCTTAAAAAAAAGCATATTTGATTTGACCTTCTGTTGAAGGACTGAGTCTCACTCTAGAAAGTCTGGCCAACACTCAGAGCCATATCCCAGAAGCCAGCAGATAATTTGGGATGTTGAGAGCCATTACTTTTGTAAAACCAGGATGTCAAGGTAAAAGCAGTTGTCAATTACTTTTAAACATTTACCATCATTTCCTATGTCCTCGAAGAACATTAATAATTCACCACCAATTTTGCTTTTCTCCTGGAGGATTCAAATGTTGCAGTTTGAATGCTGTTTATTTATTTATTTTGTAACCCTGTTGTTTACAACCAAAAAGTAGCTCAAAAAAGTAGGTTATTTTTTTAGGAAGTAAATAGTAACTTTTTTCTTCTAGGTCCAATATAATAATAAATCTTTTGACAATTTTTCTTACATTAATTTCTCAGAGGGTTTTGTTCTGGGAACATTATTCAACTTAGTTTCCATAAGGGAAATTGTTGATATGTCATTGTTTTATCATCGTTACTTATTTGTTAATTTTTCATCAGCATACAGTGACAGAAAAAAATAAAAGTTTAAGAGTAGGGTTGCTCTAGAATATTTAATAATTGCTCCCATTTTGGTTCTTTTTTTAAAAATAGACAATACATCCAAAGCAAGATAAAGTAAACAAACTCAAACTTCTGTTTTCAATTGTTTCCTAGTCCCTATCTTCACTTGAGGATATTTCCACTTAAATGTCCTACCATTACCTCAAAATCAACATACCCCAAACTGGACTGCTTCTGGCTTCCATTCCCCCTGCCTCTATCATTGACTTTGAATGACACTCTTTTCCACTAATCTCTCTTTTTCTTTTATCTCTTTCACCCATCTTTTTCAGTACCAGCTACTGATCTCTAAGACTGCCAGAGGAGTATATAGAAAATAAGGTAGGGTGTGTCCTGTAAATGAGAAGGGTCAATGGAAATCCCCCTCTCCACCTCCAGTTTTGCCTACAGACTTGGTCCATGCCCTACTCAGTGTAAGCAATAGTCACCCAGTGACCTTCCTCAGTAACAATGATTTTTACCTTTGTATTTAATCTTACAAAGATTTATTGAAGAGACTAGCCCATTTGAGTTGTAGGAAAGGAAATCTGGGCCTCATTCGAAACACCAGTATGGATTCCAAAAATACTAGGATCTTTTTGAAAAGGAAGTAGGGGAAAAATGAGCCAGAGAAAAGAAGATTTAGGGAGTCATGATAGCTGTCTTCAAATACTTGAAGGACTATGTTCAAGAAGAGGGACTGGATTTATTTTTCAAAGTTTCAGAAGATAGAACTCTGCAATGTTTGGAAGCTTCAGAAAAGCAGATTACAGATTAATGGAAGGAGAACCTTACAGCAATTCAAACTGTAAAAAAAGTGAGAGGCTGCCTTAGAAAGAAGGGAGCTCCCCATTACTGGGGGTTATTCAAGCAGAGGCTGAATAATCACTATAAGGGAATATTATTGAGAATAAGACTGGTCAGATACAGTCTAGAGTAGGACTCCTTAAATTTTTTCCACTTGCAACCTCCTCAGCATTTCTTATGGGGTTGCAACCTACAGTTTAAGAAGCATTGATCTAAAGTAGAAGTGTGATATCCCTTCTGATTCTGAGATGATACCTAAAGTATCAAAAGAAAGAAACATTCAAAGACCTTTGATTATAAACAAACCAACAAGGAAGATATCAATGACAGAAAGAAATATGGCCTCCAGATGAACTAAAATAGTTCAGACATCTAAGAATAAATACTGTAAGACAAAGGAGAGTGGATCAACACTTGACAAGGCAGAACACCCCTGTGGATTACAAAGAATGAATCGAACAATAGCAGTATGTTCCTGAATGGTTTAAAAAGGAAATAAAAATTGTGAAAGAATGTATGACCTACATAGCTGAAATAATCAGCAGAACTGATAAACTTGAATCCATTGTGGCAAGTGTCATCAAAGAAGCAAAAGAGAGAATAACTGCCTGGGAATGCAAATACATTGAAGTAAAAGACAATCTGGAAGAAGAGAAACAAAAGGCAAAAATATTAAAAGTTAACATAAAAGCAAAACATGCTGTTGTAAAGCCAAGTATAAGTAGCTTTCCAGAGGACTGCTGCTGTGAATAGCTTCAAAGTTCTGATTACATAGTATAGTGAACTCTCTATTTATTCAGTAACAAAGTAAGACAAAACATTCACAGAAATCAAAGTACAGCATTCATGATGTTATAACTTAACAATTTATCACTAAAGTGGTCACATAGTTTTCACCAAAGTGGTCACATAGTTTTAAACAAAGTGCAATCATTTAGCAACTCAATCATTTAGTAAGTCCTTAATTCAATCATCCTTAATGGACACAAAGTACAAAGGTCAAGGTTCTCCACCCCTTGGTCACATTGTTTTAATCTCTCAATTAAAAAGTCTTCTTTCTTCTTAATTGGAGATTAGTTTCCAATCATCCTTAATTCAATCATCCTGAAAAGGTACAATATACAGAGTACAAAGTCCTCCACCCCATAGGCCACAGTAAATCATGATCTTTTCAGTTTGCATCAGGTACCCAAGAAGAGATCTATTCATCTTGACTGGAGGCTGGTTCTCAGCTTCCATGGTTCCTCTTCCATGGTCCCAGCTCCTGCCTGTATCTACACAACTGTCACCTGGGTTCAAAGGTAGGTAGCTCCCAGTTCCTTGTCCACCTCCTTGTCCAGTTCTTTGTCTAGTTCCTTGTCCAGTTCCCGTTCTACATTGAAGCTCACAGTATCCAGTCCACCTCAAGTCCTTCACAGTTCCTGTTTCTGGGAAGACAAAGCTTAACAGAGCCAAAACAACATTCATGCACATTGTTGGAACCATCATCAATTCACTATCTGCCTGTGAAATCAACACAGACCCACCAACAAGGTCTAAGAACTCAACACAAATCATCAGTATAGACATCAACACAGATCCACAAACAAGGTCCAAGAGGTCAATACAAATCATCAGTAAAGTCCCAGGGCCTCCAAAACCCTCCTCCAGGACTTCTGTGAACAGACAACCAGAAAATCCTCTTTCAGGGCTTCCAGTAAGGGCCCAGGGGTTCTGTACAAAGTATCACAAACAAAAATCAACACAGACAGAACAAACAAAGATAGAGTGCCAGGAAGTTTTCTCCTTCTCCATTACAAGAGCTCCCTTCTCAGTTCTGTTCTCTCCAGACTGGGCCTCTCCTTATATATGGATATTAGCTCCTCCCCTCCCCTTCCTGTTGCAGGAGTTCACAAATTCTAGGGTTCACAAGTTGTGGGACTCACAAGTTCTTTATTTTAAAACTTGATACAATCATGAACTGAAACAAGGTGTTAACTTCTGTGTTAATTTAATAGCTGAAACAAGGTGTTAATTCAATAGCTGAAACAAGGTGTTAACTACTTCTTTGCATGACATTACAGTTAGTATTTATTTATTTGCTTTTTGGAGGGGGAAGGCAGGGCAATTGGGTTAAGTGACTTGCCCAAGGTCACACAGCCAGTACATGTTAAGTGTCTGAGGCCGGATTTGAACTCAGGTCCTCCTGACTCTAGGGCCTGTGCTCCATTCACTGAACCACCTAGCTGCCCCTTTACAGTTATTTTTGAAGGCAGGGTTCAGGTCTCCTAAAAGAATATAAATAAAAAAAACTAAATAATAGAATAATAATAATTGCTACCATTTAAATAGCACATACTTGTGCTAGGCACTGTGCTACTTTACAGATATTATTTTACTTGATTCTCAAAACAATTCTAAGAGGCAGATGCTATTATTATCCTCATTTTGTAGTTGAAGAAAATGAGGAAAAACCGAGATTAAGTGACTTGTCAGAAGCCCAAGTGTCTGAGGCCATATTTGAATTCAGGTCTTCTGACTCTAGCATTCTATCCACCCTGCCACCAGATGCTTCAATCTCTCAATGCAAGAAATAAGACTAGAAAATAGCCTGAACGTCTTCTGAACGTGGAAAATAAAGTGCCAATCCCAACAATCCACAGATTGCCTGCAGAACAAACAAATAAATAAATAAGGACAAATCAATACACTCCACTATAAACTTCTAGATATATAGTGGTTAAATTGAACAATTCAAAAGAAAAATTCTAAAAGTGACCTGAAGAAATAGCTTTAAATATAAAAGAAAGGAAATTTGAATAACAAAAAACTACCCTTCACCCATCTAAAACCACAGAAAGCATAGAAAGATATGTACCAGGGGCGGCCAGGTAGCACAGCGAGTAAGAGCACTGGCTCCAGTGTTGAGAAGACCTGGAGATCGATTCCCAGGCTCAGACACTTAGCACCCACCCAGAAACACCTGGCCATGTAACCTTGAACAAGTTATTTAACCCCAATTGCTTAGGGGCGGCCAGGTGGCTCAGCGAGTAAGAGCACCAGCTCCAGTGTCGGGATGACCTGGGTCAAATCCGGGCTCAGATACTCAGCACCACACCCAGAAATAATAAGTGGCCGTTTAACCTTGAGCAAGTTACTTAACCCCAATTGCTTTAAAAAAAAAAAAGATATGTACCAAAGAGCAAAGAAGTTCAGGATATAGCACAAAGTGACACACCCTGTGAATCTAAGCCTAACCATTAATTAAAATGAGTGGACAGTCAATTTAGAAAGAGGTTTTTGAAGCATTCATAGAAGGAAACCCAAATATGCATATTATTTGCTTTACAAACACCCCAGACAATGGAAACACAGAAACCAAGGACAACAACAAATAACAGAGACTATTAAGAGATATATTTCTAAAAAAACAGGAAGTCACAAGGGGAGAGGGGATATTAGTCAGAAGTCAGGGTGGAGAAATGGGCCTGGACATCATGGACTAACCCTCACATCACCCTGCTTTACAGGTGAGTCAATGACTGTGTAGGACTAAATTACGGAACAGGAGTACACATAAAAGGGAGGATGGGAGGGAGGAGATAGAGGGGAATATGTGATGTTCCCTAAACAAGTCAAAAATAAATGATGAAGTGAAAATAACTCCCGTACTACATACAAAAAGAATCTCTAGGGAAAATGGGGGAGTAGGCAAAGAGAGGGAACAGCATATGGGGCTAGAGGGACAGAGAAAGGGGACGTCTTATTTCTGTGGTGGGAGCAAGTACCACTGATCAGTGCTCCTAATGGAAAAGTGAGATATTCTGTAGAGGATGGGGACCTTATAATAGGTATGATCTGCAGGAATTTGGTGCTTGGAAAGACCACTTATCCTGACCCAAGAAAAGAGAGAGAATCCCTGAGAGTAACTGACAAACAGAAGACTTGGGGGATTGACCCAGGGAGGAAATTTCATGATTTAAAAAGAGGGGATGGTGAAAAAATGATGTGAACAATTTTTCCTTAAGTTTGTTCATTCTGGCCTTTGTGACATTCTTGCAGGTCTATGACATTTATTTATATTTTTTAGCACAAATGTTCTACAAAGCCTTTCCCTCATTTTCAACAACAACAATAAAAATCTAATTTCCTTCTCTGGAAATTGAATATCATATCTATTTTGTAAAGAAAAAGGTCATCTACTTTCATGGAGTAATATCCCTAACTTGTGGCCTTGTGGGGTACTGCTGGTAAAAACCAGGGAAGTCATGTTATCTTTTTTTTTTTTTTTTGCAAGAAGGTATAAATACTAGTTCTTGGTAGCTGTCCTTTGAATCAGCTCAATTTCAGCTGAGGACCAGATGGAGATGTCAGGCTGGAGATTTTTCACCCCTGTGATAATAGATTCAGAGAGTTCCTTTTAACTTACTTATAAACCACAGAGAACCTGACTGTTAGCTGGGTTTTGGGCTCTGGTTTTTGAGGCCTGAGAAGATGCAACTGTAGCAATGTTTAGAGCATTACAAAATTCTAACAACAACAAAATTGGATGGTCATGCTCTCCTACAGCATGTGATTTATTATTAAATTAAGTAGGAAATGGAGGAGATAAATGAAATCACCCAGGTAGGATGAAGTACTTTAAAAATGTAAGTAAGAACGATTTTTAAGTACTGCACTGCTACAGTACATAACTGGACAAGAAACTACTATATCACTCTTAAAAACAATTAAAAAAAACAATAACAATGTATGGGAAACCTGCTGACTAGATCACATGCCTCTGGTGCAGAATTTCATGGTTTCAAAGAAGAACATAAGGATACAATCAAGAACTTTGTCTCATTGTTTATTTCATGCCCTAGTTTTCTTAGCCAGGTTTATAATAAAGAAAATCACCTACATGCTTATTCAAATTAGGAAAGGGTAAGAAACATTTTTTCTTACCTAAGGATCCATTTCTGTTACCTTCAAAGGAACTTTTTATTATATAAATAATCTAACCAAATATTAGGTCAAATACTGGACTTAGTCAATGCCATCCTCTTTAAAATAGAGATGAATAATTCATTAAGAGAGTAATAACCTTGATTTAGAACATGTCTGGGGATTAATGACAGGCTTGGGTTTATGGCCCCTCCATCAGCTCTGCTCTTGGTAATCAGCTTCTCTCTGCCTCATATAAATCACCCAGAATTAATTGCTTAGATATATCTCTGAATTTATGAATATCAACAAAGCAAAGTTTCTCCACTGTCTTAACTAGATTTGGGTTTTAATTTCAAAAGGCTTGTGTCATCTAGTTTGCAAACCTAAATTAGATTTCTACCGGGGAGAAAAAAAACAGTAGAGAGACTCTTTCTAGAAGGTATAGTACAATTTCATGACTTAAGGTGTTGATAGAGATGGTAGATTACTTACATCTGTCTTTATCTGAAATCTTAAGAGATACAACATCATTATACAGCAGGAGGACTTGAATGTGAACATTGTATTCCTGCTTTTATTTTGATTCCTTTACAAGCTGATATTTTCTACTTAATTATATGAGTTAAAAAGGAAAAAAAAAGAGGCTTATGTTGATATGCTTGCTCTTTTCCAAAGGAATTGGGCTCCTCCTTGAATATCACTAATGTGAATGATATTTCTAGGGAGGTGAGAGCTAGTGTGGAAAATGCTATATTTTATTGTTCAAAAAACTTAGTATTATACTGTTTAAATTTAATTTTATGTGATTAGAAATTGTCCAAACCCAGAAAATAACCCTGATTTCAGTAACTCTCAGCAATGCCAGAGATGGTGCCAAGGAATTTTGGGTTCCCCTGGTTCTGTATTCACTTAAAAGATTTATGTTTTGGGTCTACTCACGCAAGTCTTATTTTGAGTCTATCCAAGCTTGTGTTTTGGCTTTGCCCAAATTTTATTGATTATTTATATTTACTGATATCCATTTCAATATACCTTGCTTTCAAGATGCCCTCTCTGGTGGTTTGAATTCAGGTACCTTTGTCTAAATCCTATACATATTATAAACCTCCCAGAGTCTAGACCAGAGGGAGTCAGATCCTTTCTGGCTTACTGACCCTTTATCAAAAGACCTAAGAAATTTCTTTCTAAAACTATTTCAGATCTTGGGGTTCTTTCTAATGACTTGACACTAGTATCTCAACAAAGATGTTCAACCCACCCTGACCATTTTAAAATGGGTCTGTGTGATAGTAATGGCAATTAAAGATTCCCCTGTATTGGCTTGGTTTTCAAATTGATTGTATTAAAACCCAGAGTTTGTTAATCCCACCTGTGGGATGGGCTTGTTGATGTGAAAAGAAAGTCCTGAATTGGGAGGAGCTGGTGACGTTGATTTGGAGAGACACTAGAGAGAGGCGGAAGATCTTTTTTTTGGAAGCAGCACCTCGTGGAGAGAGAGAGAGACTAAGAGATTGCTGGTGGCCGCTTTGAATTGCCCTGGACTTTTGAGACCTGCCCCCTGAGCTGCCAAGGACTGAGGAGACATGGCTGTTTTGCTGGTACTTTGTCTGTCTGTTTTGATGTTATTTTGCCAGATTTGTCCACTGGTGAAAGACTGTCCTGTTGAAGAAGTCCTGGAACCTGGCATTTGGTTAAGAAGGCCTGAGACTGTCCTGCAGACAGAGAGTGAATACTGTCCACTGGTGAGGGACAGTACTGTTGTTGCAGGGGTCTGGAGACTGTCCGGCAGACAGAATGAATACTGTCCACTGGTGAAGGACAGTGCTGTTGTTGCAGGGGTCTGGGAGCCTTTCTGTTGGTTCAGAAGCCCTGAAGAAGGATTTTCTTGTTGTATGTTTACAGAAATCCTGGGAGAGGGCTTTGCTAATGTGTTCAGGGGTTCTAGGACTGTTCTACAGACTGAGGATAAATTCATGAAGGGACTGGCAATGTATCTTATGGCCTTGCTAAGCCTTGTCTCCCCAGGAACTAAGATTGCTGAGAACTTGCCTCCTGTCAAGATGAAGAAAAGACCTCCATTTGGGTATTAAGTGCTGTGTTTAAACTTGATGTAACTCTGGGGTAGATTCAATTGTGATCCAGGGGTGGGGAACTTTTGACCTTTTTGTGTTCTATGGTTGAGCAAATGAATGTATTTTACTTATGTTTGGAAACTAATCTCCATTTGAGAAGAGGGGCTTTGTGGTGGACTTAATTAAGGTATAGCCTAGGGGTGGAGAAGTATTTGGAACAGAGACTTTGTAATTGATTGAATGATTGGAAAGTCCTGGGGTGGGGTAGGCCTTGGAGATTATTTAATCACACTTAGTAAATGCTGTATTTTGAATGATGTCATGTTTTGATCTTCTCTGTTCTGGGTTTGTTACTGAATAAAATAGAGAGCACCTATGCTGGTATTTTGAACCTGGGAAGTTGCCTTTCCTTGGCATTACATTACAGTCTGTAAGCAGATATTAGGGCAGATAGGTGGCATAGTGTATAGAGTGCAAGGCCTGGAGTCCAGAAGACTCATGTTCCTGAATTCAAATCTGGCCTCAGACACTTACTAGCTGTGTGACCCTAGGCTAGTCACTTAATCCTCTTTCCCTCAGTTTCCTCATCTATAAAATGAGCTGGAGAAGGAAATGGCAAACCACCCCAGTATCTTTGCCAAGAAAATCCCAAATGAGGGTCATGAAGAGTCAGACATGATAGATAGATGCCTGAATTAGAACAACAATCAGATATTATAATAGTTGCTTCCTTAAAACAATCAATACATGCTTAAAAGACCTTTAGATGATAGATTACTGATTCTCAGAGCTGGAAGAGAACTCAAAAACTATCTGATCAAAACCCTCATTTTATAAATATGGAAAATGAAGCTCTGAATGAGCAAGCAACCTCCCTAAGAAGGTAAAGTTAGAAAGTTTAGAGAGACAACTTGACCTAGATCCCAAACAGATCAAAGAAAAAGGGAGAGAACATATATACATATGTATGTATACACACATATACATATATAAATTTATAAATATAATTGTTTTGTTCTTGTAGCAAAGGACTGTCATCAAAGGTTGTGTCCACCAATTGGTAAATGATTAAACAAGCTTTGGTATACGTATGGAATATTATTGTGTTGTAAGACATAATGAATGGGATGGTTTCAGAGAAATCAGGGAAGACTTATATGAACTGTTCCAGGGAGAAATGAGCAGAGTCAGGAGAATAATTGATAAAACAATAACGTGTGAAAACAATCAATTTTGAAGGATTTAAGAACTCCAATTGGCACAGTGACTGATCGCCTTTGGAATGTTGATGAAGCATGCTACCTAATTCCTGGCAGAAACATGGAGGACTGTTGATGAAAACTGAGACATATATATTTTAGACATGGTCAATGAGGCAACTTGTTTTTCTTGCCTATACATAGGCATTTCCAGGGTTTTGATCTTCAATTTCTTTTTTCATAGGGGAGTAGGGAGGCAACATTGAAGAGAATATAAATTTATACTAACCGAAAAGCAATTTTATAAAATATTTGGGTAGGACCAAATTTCTGCAGTTGTTGAATGTCAGCATATTTGGACTTGATTTGATAGTAGCATCAAGTTCATGCAGGACACTACTGATAGATCTTTGTTTACAAAGCATGAAACTGACTTAGTGCTCTGCTGTTAAGAGATCATAGCAAGCAAGGAACCTCTTTCTGGCTTATAGCAGATCAGTGTGATCAAAATATTTACATTTCAGCAATGTGTCATACTTCCCTCCCCACCTCCTCCTTGCAAATACAGGATTGCTTTACTTTTTTATTTTTTTAATGTATAAACTTAGCTTTAATAATAGGCTAAAAAATTTGTTATGAAATCTGTTGGAAACTGAAAGCAGTTCAAATCTTGGACAAGCTGTGATTGCTTCATATGTCGAAGTAATATATAGAACACACTAGAATTGTCAGAGGATTTTGATTTTGATTTTGGAAAACTCACCTAAACTCTCTGAGCCTCAATTTCCTCATTCTCCAGTTTCCTCAGCTTCTCTGAACATGATTATGCAACATCATTCCAATATTAAGGCCTTGAAACACTTAGTCTAAGGCCTATCAGCAATTATTTGATTGAGATCTAGGCTGAAGTAGAGTGGCATTATTTTGATGCTACTTTTATTCTTGCAAGGCAAGGCCAACACATATAAAAAGATAATATGATTAAATCTCAATCAGTCAATAAATATTTCTTAAGTGCCAGGCACTTCTTCTTCTAATATGCCAGGCACTGTGCTAAGTGCTGGGGATATGGTGAAATACAAAAGATAGTCCCTGCTCTCAAGGAGCTCATAGTCTAACGGGGGAGATAGACATGCTACTTTATATAAACAAGCTGTATGCGGGGTAATATACAGATGTGACTATGAAAACTGGAAAAACTGGATTCATACTCCCTTCAGGTAAGTAATCGTGTATGACGCCAGGTAAATTACCGTGTTTCCCCGATAATAAGACCTATCCCGAAAATAAGCCCTCCCCTTACTGTGTAGGATTCCACTAAAAATAAGCCCTCCCCCCAAAATAAGCCCTATTGAGATTGCTACTGTAGTGAAGGTGATCCCCTGCGCTACATGCTACATTACGTTACCCTCTGTATGCACCGTCCCCCCCGCCCCGGCCCCGTGAAATGCACGCCGCGCTCCGAGCTGCATCCAATCAGAGCTGCAGCAGTGAGCGTGTCATCTTGTTCTTCCCCAGTGATTTGCTTGCTGGCGCCATTGAGAGCAGTGCTGCGGAGGAGAGCTGAGGCAGGACAACATAAGCCCTCCCCTGAAAATAAGCCCTCTGGTGTTTTTCTTTCCAAAAAAAATAATAAGACAGTGTCTTATTATCGGGGAAACACGGTACTTAACCTCTTTGTGCTCAGTTTCCTTGTTTGTAAAATGAGGGGTTGCAAAGACCCCAGCTTCTAAGGCAAGGCCTCACTATTTGACAAAAACTGGAAAACACTGTGGCAGAAACTAGCTATAGATCACCATCTTATAGTGTCTACCAAGGTAAGTTCCAAATGGGTACATGATTTAGACATCAATGGTGACATCAGAAGCAAATTAGAGGAGTATGGAAGAAATTACCTAGCAGATATATGGATAGGGGAAGAGTTCATGACCAAATAAGAGATAGAAAGGTTCACGGGAGATATAATGGGGTTTAGATAGAAAAAGATTCTGAGGCAATATTTCTTTGTTGAAATATTGGCTGAACTCATGATGATGTCACTGATGAAGTGGCTTTTGATTCTATACTATCTTCAAAATTTCATTGATTTCATTCAAAAGTAAACCACTTTTGGTTACATTTGGCAAATCCAATTGTATGTATCTGTTATAAATGAATCAGCTAACAAGCATTAATATTATATATTATGTGCCCAGGGAATGTGCTAAACACTGAAAGACATACAAAAGAAAAAAAAAAGAAAAAATAGTACACGCCCTCAAGAAGTTTACATTTGTGGTAACAACAATTATATATTATTATATAGATTTATTTTATATATTTATAATATTATTATATTTATTATATATCATTATATTTATATACATTATATATGATTATATACAGATAGTGGTAACAAAAGAAGGCACTAGCAGCTAAAGTTCCCTGAAGTCAAGAAGTATTTATTAAGTAATACCTATGTGTCAGGCACAATGCTAAAAGCTAGGGATAAAAATGAGATTAAAAAAACACAAAACAACTCCATAATCCCTTCCCTAAAAGAGCTTACTTTCTAATAGAATAATAGTATTTATTTGGCAACTGAAGATTTGCAAGCTTTACAAATATCTTATTTGATCACTAAATCCACCCTGTAAGGTAGCATTTTACAGATGAGGAAACTAAACTAAAACTGATAAGGGTTAAGTAATTTGCCCAGGGTCACATAGCTAGTAAATGTCTGAGGTTGTACTCAAACTCCGGTTTTGATGATTGCAAGTCCAGAGCTTTCTATCCAATATGGCAGCCTGCTGCTTTCTATAAAAGATGTCACTTAAGCTGAGCCTTGAATCTGAGAGGAGATAGGAAGGGAGAACATTCTAGACAAAGGCACAGAAAAAGAAAGTTGTTTGTGAGAAACAAGTAGACTGGTGGCTGTATTGTAAAGTGTGTAGAGGTGAGTAATAAGTATAAAAATTAGACATGCAAATTAAAGCAACTTTGATGCTCTACCTCATACCTTTCAGACTAGCAGAGATGACAAAAGATGAAAATAAATTTTGGAGAAGCTATAGAAAAATAAGTGCACTGTTGGTGGAGTTGTGAATTGGGCTAGCCATTTTGAAACTATACCCAGAAAGTTACCTAGGCATACATATCTTTTGACCCAACTATACCATTATTTGGCCTATATCCCCTGCAAAAATGCATGTGTGTGCACGTGTGTATTTGTGTGTGTACACGTGTGTGTGTATCCTGATTTTTGTGGAGATTGATTACTCAATGTCTTGATGTCTCACATTTGTTTGAGGGGTGGAGTTGGTGAAAGCTGGAGAAAAGATAGACCTGTCTTGCTTAATAAATTCTCAATTAATTGAATTTAATTGATGAAGGAGTCAAAAGTGTCACTGACCAAAGCAGTTAAGTTTGGGGGGTGGGGAATCTCATTTAAGGGAGCATCAAATAAGAAAGCAAAACCTCTCCTCCTTTTCATATAGGTTTTTAAAATCAACAAGCATTTATTAAGTACATATGGTTTACAATGCACTTAAGTATTGTGTTAAGTAATGACTATACAAAAAAAAGCAAAAAAAAAATTGTGCCTGACTGAAAGATCACATTCTAATGAGGGAAAAAAATATGCAAATAACTATGTACCTATAAGTTATATACAGAAGTGCAGGAGGTGGAGGAACTGGAAGGTCTCCTGAAAAGGATAGGATCTGAACTGTTTCTTTTTCGTCACCTAAAGTTTTATTAATATAATAAAACTATTATAACATTACATAAATTTATAAACTGCTCCCATTTCAAGAGAGGTCTTTGGTAACAAAATAAAACAGAAAATGAAAACTAACAATACAATGATCTCATCTAAAAATGCAGGCAGCATTTCACATCTGTACTACCCACTTCCTATCAAAAAAAAATCAACACAATCTATTTTCTTTCTCCTACTCCCACTCCATTAAACATAAAAAAACCTCAAATTTCTTGTAACAAATATGGATAGCCAAGCAAACACAAAATTATGCATGTTCAATTCTGCATTCCAAATCCATCACCTCTCTATAATGGATAGCATGTGTTTATCTTGGGAGTTCTTTTGAAGGAAGCCAGGGAAGCCTGTAGGCAGAGATGAGGAGGGTCAGCATGCCAAGTATGAGGGACAGCCAGAGAAAAGACTCAGATAGTGTAAATGGAGGGTCATATTCTAGGAACAGGAAAAATGCCCTTTTGGTTTTGAATCTCTAATCAATGAATATAAGAAAAAAAAACATTTATTAAGAGTTTTCTATTTCCTGGGCACTGACATGAGTACTGGGGTATGAAAATACAAAAGCTGAACAATTCTTGCCTTCAAAGAACTTATATTCTAAAAGGGGGGAGAAAGGGAAAAGTTAGGTGGTGTAGTGAATAGCTTTGGATTCAGGAGGACCTGAATTCAAATTCAGTTTTAGACAATTCAGCAATAGTTGTATGACCTTGGGCAAGTCACTTAATCCTTTCTGTCACAGTTTCCTCATCTGTCAAATGAGCTGGAGAAGGAAATGGCAAACCACTGCAGTATCTTTGCCAAGAAAACCCCAATGGGTTGGACAGGACTGAAATGACTGAACCAAGGGGGAGAAAGCATATATGGGTGTGGTAGACAGGGAGGGTATTTTGGCCTGGGAAGTCATAGGACAGTCAATTTCAGTCAATGACAGTATTGATTTGATTATTGTTCCCAGAGAAAGTGGTAGAAAACAGGGAAAGATCATACTAAGGTGAGGGTGCGTACCTCATGGCAGGTCTGAAAGTAGGCTGGGATTAAAGAGAATAATTGGGTCTGCTAGACAGTTAGGACTCACTCATCTGGACAGCCCAGACATAGGCTTTGCCCAATTTGAAGAGTATCGTGTTGAAATGTCCTTAACTTGACCCTTGTGACACTTGCGCATCACCTAATCCTAGTAATTCACACAGGTAAGTGAATTTGAGGTTTACAAAATGATTTCCTTGCAACAGTCCTATGAAATTATGCCAGAAAATGAGGAAATTGTGGGTAACTGAGGTGAAGTAGGGCACCCAAGGTCACACAATAAATAATTTATTAAAAATAAAAAGCATTTATTGGTTGGTTGACTGTTGTCCTTAAACACCTACTATAAGGCAGGAACTGGGGATATAAAGACAAAATCAGAACATTCCCTGCTTTCAAAGATCTTACCTTCTATTGGCCCCTAGGTGGCGTTGTGTGCAGCGTGCTGATGACACGAGTTTGACTCCTACTCCAGCCAGCCTCTTAGGAGTTGGGAGACCTGGCTAGTCACTGTCTCCCCCAGCCTCAGTTTCCTCATCTTTAATTTGGTGTTAATAATGGTATCTACCTCATAGGGGTGTTGTAAGGGTCAAATGAGCTAGCATATGCAAAATATTTTGCAAACCTTAAAGCACTAGCTTTTGGGAGAGGCAACACATGGGTATATCAGCATATATATGAGGAAATCAAGGTCACAGAGTTAGGGCTGTCAGAGATCTTAGATTTTAAGTTAACCGACGTCCAAAGATGTTAAACAGATTTACTCAGGGTCAGACAGCTCAGTGTATGAGGCATGCTTCAAACACAGGTCTCTTTTCCTGCTGCCAAGCCCAGATCAGCACACATCAATTCTGGGTTTTTCCTCCCCTTCTAGTATACTCCAAGAACATAGTAGCAGTTACATGACACAGTGGAGAGTGTACTGGGCTTGGCGTCAAGAAGCCTTGTTTTTATCCTGACTCAGACATTTACTACCTATTTAGTTCCTGGACAAGGAAGTCTCTGACTGCAATTTCTTCATCTAAAATGGGGAGTTTGGATTCCATGGCCTCTTCCTTTCAGCTGTAAAACCGGGCTCTGAATTGGAACCGAAAAAAGGGCCTTAGAGGTCATCCAGTTCGGCCCCTACCTTAGGTAACTAAAATGCAGAACCAGGATTTTTAACCCAGTCCAAGTCCAAGCATCTTTCCAGCCCTTTCCTCTGTATCATGTAGACTTAAAGATTTACCAGTGGAAAAAAGTCTGAAACGGAAACCTCAACACCTGTCTAGCTGAGTGAAATAGCTTCGTGTGTGTTTTCTTTTTGCATAAGCACACCAGACCAGATACACACTTGGTAATCTGAACACAATGGAACAAGAACGAGAACACGGGGTGCGGGGGTGGGGTGGGGGGGATTTAAGAAATCTGCCATTTCTCTCCTTCCAATACTTATCTGTTCCTTCAGAGGCCTCTGCTTTCCTTCCTAGAAAGCTCTGTTCGTCCACTCTGTACATTCTTCCGCCCCTCCCCCCACCGGCATGCTCTGGTCTTCCTTGTGCACTGCGGGTCCTTCGTGGACCCCTCCTAGCCTCCAAGCCTGATCTATCTCAGAGGAGCAGTGTTGGGGGGATCTCCCATCCCAGCTAAGGGCCTGCGTTCCTCTTCTCTCCCGGGGGTCCTCCGTCTCCCACCGACCCCAGGCCAGTGTTCGGCCCCTCCCGCTGTCTGCTCAGAGCGCGACAGCTGTGGCTACCAGCCCAGCCCAGCGCAGCCCCGGTTCGGCCTCTGCGCCGCGTAGCAGGGCTCTCAGCCCGGTAGTTCCGCTTCTGCGCAGCGCGGCGGGCCCCGGGGCTGGGGAGAGGACGGGGAGGGGAGGCGGAGGATGTGCGCCGAACCAATGGGCAAGCTCGGGGGAGTCGAAGCTGCCCGGGCGGCCGGCTGGGCTCACACACACGGACGGGATGGACGGCGAGAGCTGGGTACCGCAGCCCTTCTCTCCGGGGCCCCCGGGCGGAGCGGGCGGCGGCGGCGGCGGTGGGGCGGGCAGCGGTGGCGGGGAGAGCCCCCGAGGCGGCCGTGGGGCCGCAGTCCTGATGCAGCCCGAGGTGCTGGACCTAGATGAGGACGAGGATGACCTGGAGGTCTTCAGCAAGGTGAGGGCGGCGGCAGCCCCGGGGGCGCGTCGGAGAGAAACTTCCCAACTCCTCTTCTAGAGCTGCCACCGAGGTTGTCAGCGGGCCTGGTCCTGCCAGGGGATTTGGGGGAGGAGGGCGGAGGGGAGGGACGCGAAGGGAAGGGGCGGGTGGGGGTCTCCCCAGCTTCTTTTTTCTCCTCCTTTTCCTCCTCGTCTTCCTCCTTCTCTTTTCCTCCTCCATTTGTCTTACCCTGCAGCTTTCTGGAAGCCAGACCTAGGCTCTTTGCGAGCCTCCGAGCCTTTGTCCGGAAAGAAGTTTTGCAGCCTGGAGTCAAGCAACCGGGCTTTGAAAATTCTCAGCCTCCCCTTTCTCTGCACTTTGACCCTCTGTGCTTATGAGCGTGTCTCGCTTTCAAAGACTTCAAAGTTTCGTTGTCCTACTGGGGTCAAGAAAGGAAAGTTCAGTCCCGGCATCCCCGACTCTTTCCCCCTTTCCACTCCCTGGCCCGACCAGACCGTGCCCTGCCTGGACAGGGTGGTTAGATGCAAGCAGGCTCTTAACTTGTCCCACTGCGTTCCTTTTCCTTCTGCCCTGGGAATTCAGGGGAGGAGAGAGCCTGGGGCTTAGAGGGCGCCCGCTTGGGTTTCAGGTTGATTGAGATTTTTTGATTTAGAGACTGAGAATGGAAGCCGCAGCTTTACACGTAGAAGTCCTGCTGGGGAAGGAACCCCTGCCTGGTGGCTGTCGCCTTACCCTAACCATCACTAGCCTGGAGGGAATAAAAGAGATTTCAAATAGAAATGAGATCCAAAGAATCAACTTATGGAGAGGGAGATTCGATTGGAAACTAGTTTGTACACGTTCATTAAAAGACCAAAGACAGGTCTCATGAGTCCTCTGGCATTATGTCCTGCAGGATTTTTGAGAAACCCTAGATTTTTGCAGGCTTGTCTGTTTTTCACTGATAGCTATTCTTTCTTTAAAAAAAAAAAGATTCTTTTTGGGGGCGGGGTAAAATGAAACTCTAGTTTCTCCCAAGTTTCTGTCTGTGGAGACAGTGGGTTGAGATTAAAACCATGCATTAATTACTAATGCTTTTGCAGCGGTTAAATGTTACATTGAGGTCCTGGGTAAGTGAACTTAATTATACCCAGTCCTTTATAGGCGGGATTGTGAAGGGAGGTGGGTAAGTGGACAAGCTAGTCCTTGGCTAGATTTTGTAGCCTGAATTGCCTCAAAGAAGAATGAGATTGTAAACTTTTTTTTTTTATGGTAAGAACTGTCACACCCCACATCTTTTTGCTCCTAAGGCCTGGATTGTCTTACTCATAATAGTTTATGAATGTTAAATGAATCCAATACTATACCTTCCTGTCATATACCCTTAGGATCATTAGGCTCTTTAAATAGAATGTCACAATATTCTCCCTCTTTACATTTCTATTAAAATGAATTTCTATGGGGAAAAAAAAAGTCAGAATTCCTTTAGGTTCCAGTGTAAAAATTAATACAGCAAGCCTCTCAGATCTCTGATCTCATGAGACAATTTAGTTGAATAAGTTATTGATTAAATTAATCAGCTCTAAATACACAACAACTGGTTGGCCACTGTTTCCCTTCACATTGCCGCGAAGTGTGTCTAGGATTTTATACTGTATAATGCTTGGTTGAAATGGAGCATTTGTCAAGGCTCAAGTAGTTTATTTAATCTTGAATATGTGAATAAATGCTACTGTTTGCTTTCCAAATCAAAGTAAATAACTGATAGCAGGACTTCATGGATATGGGACGATCTGGGGAGTTGAAAGATGAGTGGGAGAGAGAACATTAGCAGAGGAGGAGTCCTTTAACTTTCCTTAGTTGAAGGACAGTATTTTAGAAAACTTTTAAATAGTTGGTCTAATTGATTGATGTCACTGCCAAATGAACCATCCTGTAGAATAGCTCTGATAATGTGTCTTCACTCCTGGAGAACCTTCAGTGAAACCCTAGAGGTTTTCCAATAAACCACCTATACCTTATTCTGGCATTCAAAGCTTTCAAACTCTGACCTCATCTCATTCTGTTAAACTTCATATATGTTAACATTCTATCCATATTTGAAAGTTCATCTCAGATATTAACTCCTTCCCAGCATTTTCTCAGATGTCTTCTGGTAGCCAGAGAAGACCTAACCCCCAATTCTCAAAGCACTTTTTAAACGTTATTTCTGCACATATATACATTATGATAGACTATAAGCTCTTTTAGGTCAGTGAATGTTTTATGGTTTATTTATTTGTTTGCTCATCTATTGATTTTATTATTATGTATTTAATTTATTAATTTTTATTTAATTCTTATTAATTATTTTGGGTATCTCCAAGGACTTAGCCAAGTATCTTATACATGTTGACCTTGAATAAATATTCCTTCACTTTTAATTGGGTGTCATCTCTTTCACCAAATTGTAAACTTCTCACAGCCTAGGACCATGTTTAGCTTTATCTTTATAACTCTCCTAGCACAATGCTTTGAACTGAAGAAATGCTTAATAAGTTGTCGAATAAATGAATCAGCTCTAAAATGCTAAGATGTGGCTTTCTAGACTGTATTTTGTTTATATTACCAGAACCAAAGTCACATTTCATGGTCATAGATTCCTGATAAAAAAGATCTAAGGCTAAGGGTGTATCTTATACAAACAAAGAAGTTTTGGCAAGAGAGTCACTGAGTTGACCAAGAGATTTAAACTCAAAAATGAGGGGAAAAGTAGAGAAATACCCACAATGAAGCTGGATACTATGGGGGAAAAAGAAGAGACATAAAAAAAGGACAATGGTGAAGCAGATTCCTAGTTATTCCTAGAAGAAAGTAAGTGTGTCAAGAGACTTTTTAAAGGCTTCACAAAGTTATTGTCCATTTTACATTTTAAAAATATTTTATCTGATATATTTAAGAAAATGAGCAAGAAGTGTTAGTACAAGCAGGTGAATGCAACCTTAATGCAAAGAAATAGAAACAATCAAGAGCTACTCATGATTGGCATAGGTCAGAGGAAGATTATAATTTATTTCAATATGATTTATATATGATTTATTCAAGAAATAGGTCGATTGGAGGCAGCTAAGTGGCGCAGTAAATACAGAGCACCATCCCTGAAGTCAGGAGGACCTGAGTTCAAATGTGACCTCAGACACTTGACACTTAATTGTGTGACCTTGGGCAAGTCACTTAACCCCAATTGCCTTGCCTTCCCCCTCAAAAATAAAAGAAGAAAGAAATAGATATGTTTAAAAGTAGTCAGGAAGGTTTAGCTTTTTATGATGTTCCACAAGAAATTTGCATGTGTCTGCATTTTTGTTAGAAGCTTGGAATAAAGTTAAGAAGACAAAGAAATTGAAGTGATATTTTCCCTGCAAGACTACCTTCTGCATTGAGGATATGAATGGTACTTTTCTTTATTCATTCATTTCAGCAAACTTTTATTAATCGCTTATGTATAAAACATTGTGTTGAGTACTAGAGGGAGAAAGATCAACACTTTCATTTCTGCCCTCAAATAATTTAGAAGCTAGAGTAATCACCCAGAATTTAACATTAAGCCAGGGATTCTTAATATTGAAACTCTATTATTTCTTCTCTGCTGATACTCTTCTGGGGAAGATTCATAGAGTTTTCGTCAGATCGGGATAGTCATTGGCACATGTGCCACTCTAGCGTAATTAAGACATAATTGTTTGCTCTTGCTTTACAAGTGATTCATGTGATCTAGGAGTGTAGCAGTCCGTAATTTTTTTTCTGTGTGCAATGTTAAATTTTAACCTTGGCAGTTACTAACTATGGTTTAGGGCTTGATGACTCTTAGGCAAAGTTGGACAATAACAAGAAATTAAATTATGTGTTTAAAGGCTTTTAACTCACTATTAACCAGTTTGCTTAATAAATCAGAGTTCCCCATTCACAAGACAGTGGTTGAGACCTTAGCCTGAACAAATGGTAATTCAGTAGAACCAGTGATACGGAAAGTTAAAATTGTGAGGCAAGTGGTATTTATCACAATCTACTATCAACTATTACCTGCTCATAAACAAAATAAACCCTGAATTATTTTAAAGGATCATCAAAGACTGTGGGTTCAAACCTTACTTTGTAGGCTATTTTTATCTCATACTCTTCATTTGTTTAAAGTCTATTGACAAATGGACATAAGCATGTGACAGCAGCAGAATATTTTATGAAGGAAATTTAAATGGAGAAGCAATTCATTTCTTATAGCAATAAGAAGTACTTAAATTAATCAGGATCTTGGATCTAATGTCTGTTTTGGTGGGTATACAAAACAAAAACTAGGAAGTGTATTTATGCATGTAATATGAGGATAAAATGAAATAATATCTATAAAACACTTAGCACCATGTCCGGTACATAGTAGGACAATTTTTTTGCAGACTTTCTTTTCCCAAAAAAAAATTGCCATTCTCTAATCCTGTGTCACCTTTCCTATTTTTCATAATTTTTAAAGATCACTGACAATGACTCCGAGATCACATTTGCCATTTCTTTCTGTTCATTTTGGCCTGGTGACTTGGATTCCTTGAGGGTATCTGAAGTTGTTTCTTGCTATTCCACTTCTTATCTTAGATTTCAAATACTTCTTAGCCTTTTATTTTTGGTCTCTCATCTCCAGTCCAAATATGATGATTCTTGGCAGAGAAAACCAAAGTAAAATAAGAGTCAAGTAGTTTTCTTAGCTCTGAGTATATGATCATTTAATCATAGAATCTCAAGAACTACAAGATACCTTAGAAGCCTTGTCATGAAACCTGTATCTGAACAAGAATGCCTTTTACTGCATATAGTTTTATCCAGTTTGCTTGAAGGTGGAGGGGGAAACTACTCCTTCCTAGGACAACCCATTCTGGTTTTGGATAGTTGTAATTTTTATAATAAGTTTCCTTGCTTAAAATTTATATCTGCCTCTCTACAAATTTTTATGCTGTCTGAATTACTTAAAACAAGCAAAAAGTTTAATATATTTTCATTTTGTGACTTCAGTGGTCACATGTATGCTTCTGTTGACACTGGGCTGACATAGAACTTCCAAGTGAAACTAAATTGAATTAGCTTGCACAACTTCAACTGGTTGTCTGTCAGTTGATGGCTACATTTCATTCCATACACTTGTGGTTTTTTGCCCTCTTTTGTTATTCTTTTAATTCTATAGCTATTAACAATGGATATTGCAGCCTGGGAACATATAAGAATTGTAATTCTGATAGAGCACATATCAGTGACTGGTGGCGATATTGCAGAAGCTATTGGTTTTGGAAAGTTGTGTTTCAAGAATGATTAAAGGCCAACATGAAGTAGTCTCAGTTGTATCAAAGTATGGAGGAAAATTTAGATGAAAATGAAAAGCTATACCATGGACTGACAAGCTTATTGCTTTGAAATAGCCTAAGTAATACTTTGAAAAAAAGTAAGTCCATCCGAAGGAACTGGCAAATAGAAAGATTGCTACTGAGTTTTCCACAGTGCATCATAACCTTCTTGAAGTTGGAATAGTGAGAGGACTTGTAAAAAAATAAAATGAAATAGAAAACCTGCTATCCTTTACTTGAAAGAAAAAAAAAAAGCTTGCCATAGGCAAGATAACATAAAACCTGGACTGAAAATTAGAGAAAAAAAAGGACATTTTTAATGATGGCAAATTATGTAAAACAAATAATTATAAGAGATGATAAATAGTGAACATTTCAAACTTTTAGAGATAAAATAATGTGATTATTTTACTTTGTGCCAAGTTTTTTTGTACTGCTATATATTTGTTGCTATTGGCTTTTCTTTCTCAAGCCAGAGGAAGTCTAATCTTTCTTCTGCATTGCAGCCCTTTAGTTTACTTGAAGTTAGCAATCACCACCCCTCATCAAAGCCTTCTTTTCTCTAGCCTTAAATAGCACCAGTTCCATAAACTGATGTTCATGGCTTGATTTTCTAGTTCCTTCATTATCCAGATTGCATTCCTTTTGAACTCCTAGGTTACTGATGTACCAAAAACTCCATTCTTCCACTACTCTTTTGCTTTGGTGTGCTAATGTGCCAGACGCCAGCTGACTTCTTGTCTCATAAGGATCTTAGGGCAAGTTGTTTGTTTTTCATACTATAGCTAATGTTTCCCTACCAGGATGATTGACCTAATGATTATCATTTGATATTACTTCCTAGTCATACTTAATTGGCCATTAAAAACATGCATTCCCTAAATGGATCATCTCAAACCAGGGATATACTTTTCCAAAGATACAGAGGCCAGGGAAAGTGGGTTCAAACTTGGAGCAGATGATGTGAGGAAGGGATAACTCACAGCTCTGGAAATTGCTTTGCTAGATATTTCCAATTTGTCCCCTTCAAGGGACTTTGTGAACTTCCGTTGGGCATGGTGTTGCTTTCTGGTGGGTTCCTAGAGTTCTGAAGCTAACTTTCCTCAATAAGCTTGTTTGCCCCTAGCTCCCAATGTAACCATTGCTAGAACACCAATAAGAATGTCAAATCCCCTGGTCCTTTGGGGTTCATATAATCATCCTCTGGTCTTTTCCATTCTTTACAACTTTTCCTGTTAGTTGGGGCATGCTTAAAGTTCATGACCAAGACTGAAGTGAAGTTGCTGGATGTAACACAAGCAAGTGCTACCAGAAACACCTCTGATTCATATACACATTTGAGTTTGAATTAATTTTTGGTCATTGTGGGTTCAGAAACCTTTTACTATTGCCAGATTTTTCACGACCCCATATGGGGTCAAGACCTATAGTTTAAGAAGCACTGAACGTCTGGTTAGTGAGACTGGGGAAGAGGTGGAGGGTTTTCTCTAACCCTCCTCTCTCCATCATCTTCCTCTCTTCCACCCCCCAATTAGGGACTTGGTTGGACTGCTTTTTTTTTTTCTTGGCCATCAGGCATTCGAATGCTGCATGGGTTCTGAACTTGCTTACTATTTTATCCAAAACCCACAGCATATGATAGTTTCTTCAGCCAGTCTCCGTATATTTACAATGCTGCCTCAACTCCATTTCAGTCAGTGCCTGGAAGCCCTCTACTCCTTTCCCACTTGAATAACCAGACTGTTAGGACCCAGTCTGATTCTTAAATGGATTGATTCAATAGCAATGTCTAGACTTTGTTCCCTTCCAGTTTGTACCCCTTGATGATTCAATCACGAAGTCTAGGCCTTCTGTGATTATTTAGAGAGGAGTATGGAACACACCTCTTTTACTGTCATTTCATGAATTTGGTGCCCAGAACTGAATCAAGCATTCTGGAGGTGGTCAGTTCAAGGCAAAGAACAGTGGGACTATTATACCATTCATCCTGGTGCCAGGATGCCTGGCATCCTGAGATGGAACTTGCGACTCAAACTCCTGTAGAAATCATGTTTACACTTACTTGTTAGATTCTGGAAAAGTAAATTTGTTCAATGGATAGAGTTAAAAATCAAAAATCAATCAACAAGCCCTTATTAAATGCCTATTTTTGCTAGGTACTGTCTTAGGTACTGGGGATATAAAGAAAAAGAAATGAAACAGCTTCTGTCCTCAAGGAACTTATGTTTTAAAAGGAAAGGTACATACATTTCAGCAGATATTATGTACACACAAAGATATACTGGGCCAACTGGAACTTGCAAGAGATAATTGTTAAATTTTTCAGTGTGAGCACTCATACCCAAGAAATCAACAAACATAAATCAGGGCTTGATTTACTGCTTTATTGATTGTCTAGACTTAGAGTGACAGAGAAAAAAATGTTAATGCAGATTAAATTAAAAATTTGTCTTGAACAGTTTCTCTCTTACCCCCTCCTCAACCTTCCTACTCACCCCCCTCCCCCCAGCCTTTTCTTAAAACACTTACCATTAGAGATCAGAGAAGATTTCACATAGGAGGTAGCAAAAGGCTTGGTTTAAAATCTGCATTTAATACATTGTAGCCTAGTGTGGCTACAGGCAAGTCACTGAAACTTGTGGAGTCTCCTTTTCCTCATCAGTAAAATGGAGCTATTATCACTTATAAAATCTAATTGACCTGGGTATTTCTGGGTTTTGAGGTTCAAATGAATTAATATGTGTAAAGTACTTTGGCAAATTTAAAGAACTATATAAATGTCAATTTCTAATACTGCTGTTAACATTATTCCTGGTTGTCTATTTTAGTTACCTTATGAGTTAAATGGACTTTTGTGGGCTGACCTAGAAACCTAATCACCACATATAATGGTGTTTATAAAAGAAAATGCATTATCAGCTCCAAAGAGACTTAGTAATGAACTTTTGGAACAATACCCATTTAGTTCATGAGTTTGATAGCCTGTATAGCTGAAATTAAAGTGCATTTTCTAATATGGAAAACCAGGTATCCCGATGACAAAAATAGCCTTATTTACCCTTAGTATTTGTAAAGCAACTTCTTTTTACGGGTCTCAGCAGTTCTTCTTTAGAAGACATGACAGCCAAGCCTAAGCTGATAATAGGGGAAAGGAGAAGTAAACTGAGCTCCAAAGGAGAGAACAGAATTTTTCCTCAAACTGGTTTGCTTTGTATTTGGCCTAATGCATAGCTGAAATGGCATTTCTTTAGTAAAACTTACACATATCAACAGTTCCTCCCTGCTTCCCTCACCCAGTACCTTGTAAGAAGCAGGATTTTAATTTGTTTACATAAGACATGTATTTACTTTAAATGAGCAATTACCATTGCTGCCCAGGGAGAACCATGGCCTTCAATTGATAATCATTGAAATATTGTGGCACAGTTATGCTTCCTTACTAAGGTGATGTGAACTACAAATACACATAAACTTAACTTTTGATAAATATTTGTAAACCATCATCAATGAAAACATAAGCATGTTTATGCCTGGTTCTGTTTCCAGGTGGCAGAAAAGTATGGTAGTAAGAAAACATTCAGCATTAAAAGCCCTGGCAACTGTAATAAATTTCTCACCCCGTATTCAGACATGCAGCTTTCTTTATGGTAGATTCCTTCCCTTGCTTTTGTTGTTGTTGTTAGGTGCAAAAACCATGAAAAGACACCTACCCAAAGGGAGTTTTTCTTTTTAATTAACCTGGTTAATGACTGGACCTGTGATTTCCTTGATAGAGAGAATTTTGTGGAAGATAAACCTTCTCTACCAATTCAAATCAGTCTTTTCTGTCAGTTATATTCTTCAGAAATTGTCCAAACCACTAAGTGTTTAGATGACTTACCCTGGCCACATGGCCTATATGTGTGTCAGAATCAGAACTTGAACTTATTTCTTCCTGGTTCAGAAACTGACACTATATACTAGGTTAGTCCACTTCTAGTGATTTATTTACTTATTTATATGAAACTATTATAATGCCTTTGGTTTTTATGTCACAGTTTCCTGAATTCGGAGTCTTATTGCTTCTGTTCTGCAGCCCTGCTGTCCCGAGCACTGGACCATTTTTTGCGACAAAGAACTAACTGAAACAGTGGCGCTTTTAGCATATGCAAAACTCCACATCCATAGCCTCTTACCTTTGGAGTGCAACACTGATTTTGTCATCCCTTCTCTGCAGCTCATCTTGAACTATTATAAATATACAGTGTTCTTTTCAGTTACGTTACTTTAGACATATATATTGTTTTCTTGTTTCTTGTTACTTTAAGGCATCAAATTGTATGAATTTCTTATATTCATCATTTCTCACGATGCAGTCATATTCAGTTACATACATAAATCATGATTTATTAATCCATTTCCTTATCTATGGACACTAACTTTGTTACCATTTCTTTATTGCCAAAGTGCTACCAGTATTTTGGCGAATATTGAGCCTAGCTTTTTGCTTTAATTTTATCGAGTTAAATTTCCAGGAACAGGATCTCTGTGTCATAAGGTCTAAAAATTATAATCACCTTTATTGCATCTCTCTGGCTGTGCCCTTTGCCTGGAATGATCTCTCCTCTGCTTTACCTTCCAGTTTTTTCCGATCTATTTTATATATAGATTGCCTTGTATGTATGTTTGCAGATTATCTCCCCCATTAGACTCTAAGCTCCTTGAGAACAGGGACTGTCTTTCTTTCTTTCTTTCTTTTTTTTTTTTTAAAGCAATCGGGGTTAAGTAACTTGCTCAAGGTTACATGGCCAGGTGTTTCTGGGTGGGTGCTAAGTGTCTGAGCCTGGATTCTATCCCCAGGTCTTCTCAAACACTCACTGGAGCCGGTGTTCTTACTCGCCGTGCTACCTGGCCGCCCCTGTCTATTTCTTTTTTCATCCCTAGTACTTAACACAGTGACTGGCACATAATAGGCACTTAGTAAATATTTATTGATTGATTGGTAATTCCAAATTGTTTTCCAGAGTAGTTGGACAAATTTACAGTTCTACCGACATTGCATTAGTGTGTCTGTTTTCCCTCCTGTTCCTTCAAAGTTGAATACTAGTGATTTACTTTTTCATTATGTTTCACGGTAAATATTGTCAAGAACAGTTATGCCCAAATAAGTTGTTGTCCATTCTTTTATCTCCATCTCACAAGCAGCTATGTCTCCAAAGTTCATTTGTAAATTGTGTAGTTTAGGACGCAAAATACCTTTTCCTGTAGAGACAGTTAAAAATTGTCATTAGGTTCCCAGTCTAGCCAATAAAAAAACATACTACCTTTGAAATATTATGTGTCTGCAATGAAAAACAGCAGAGAATTCTTACTGCTTCAGTACTGCTGTATTACTTATAAGAAGAAAAAAAACTTCAGCAGAATAAAAATATCTTTTTATTATGTCTTGAATGTTGGCATTTGAAGAAAGCAACTTTCAAGTGGAAGATGAAGTGGAGATGAAAGTTTTATAGAGATCCAGAAAGTGATTTCCAGGGCTTGGTTGTTAGGAATATTTTATCTCTAACTTAATTTGCAAATGTATTATTTCCTTCCTTCCTTCCTTCCTTCCTTCCTTCCTTCCTTCCTTCCTTCCTTCCTTCCTTCCTTCCTTCCTTCCTTCCTTCCTTCCTCCCTTCCTTCCTCCCTCCCTCCCTCCCTCCCTCCCTCCCTCCCTCCATTTCTTCCTCCCTCCCTTCCTTCTCTCTCTCAACTATTCTTTAGTCCATAGTTGGAATGAAGAGAAGGCGAGAGATTTTTATCCTATGCTACTTGGATAATAGAAGGAAAAGAGAAAGTGTATGTGTCAGAAAGTGTGGAAAGTCATTGGCTGAAGTATTTATTAACTTTTTGCTGTGTAAGGAGAGGAAGAAAAAGGGGGAGGGGAAGGGAAAGTACCTCTCACTAGCCACTAGGTGGAGATCAATTTTTGCCAGCTTGGTTATTGTATTGAGTAAGGTAGATGAGGAACCAGGCTCCTTCTTTGGAAGTGGAGGGGGAACCAGGGTAGGATTGGAGATTTGATATGAATGGGATGTTTGTAGGCTGGTTGTTTTTAACTTTAGGAAGAGCTGTATTTTATTCAGCAAACAGGCCTTGCTACATCAGTCCATCAATAAGCATTTAATAAAGAATTCATATGCCAAAAACTATGTTAAAGGGTAGGGTTACAGAGATAAAGAGGTAAGAGAATCCCTGCTCTCAAGGAGGTCATGTTCTAAGAGGGGAGACAACATGTAAGTAAGATACATGCAGAGAATGGGGAAGATGACTTCAGCAAGGAAAGCTGTAGAATTTGGGGGCATCAGGAAGAAGAAGATGAAAGGAATCTCTTGAAGAAGGTGAAAGGGAGACAAGAGACTCTAAGAGGGGGAGAAGAGGAGGGAAAGTTTTTCAGTCATGGGGGAACAGCCGGTGTAAGGATACAGAGATGCAACACAGAGTAAGTGGATGTAGGGAAAAAGTGTCAACTAGAAAGGTAGGAATGGGCCAATTTATGAAGATCTTTAAATGCCAGATAAACACCTTTATTTTTTATTTTTGGAGTTAATAGGAAAGCACTGGAGTTTAATGAAATGGGGAAAGACTTGGTTAGACTTATGCTTTAGGAAAATCACTTTGGCAACTGTCTGTAGGATGGATTGGAGCAGGGAGAAGCTTGATGGAGAGAAATCTGTTAGAGGGCTATTGCAATAGTGCAAGTGATGAGGGCTTGAACTAGGGGGTAAATGAAGAGAAAGGGGTGTATTCTGAAGATGTCATGAACATAGAAACAAGATTTGGCCACTTATTAGAGAATGAGGTATTGAGGATGAACCTGTATTACTGAGAAAATGTTAGTACCCTCAGTAGTAGTAAGGATAGCTGTCTAGATGATACAGTGGATAGAGCCTTGGACCTGGAGTCAGGAGGACCTGAGTTCAAGTCCAGCCTCTGACATTTCCTAGCTGTGGGACCCTGGGCAAGTCAGTTAGGCTCTGTTTGCATCTTTAGCTGTAAAATGGGGATAATAACTACACCTACCTCACAGGGTTGTTGTAGGAATCACATAAGATATTTATAAAGCACTTAGCACAGTGCCTGGCACATAGTAGGAACTCTATAAAGTTTGGTTATTATTAGTATTATGAATTATTATTACATTACTAGTACTACTAGAAGGGTTGAAGGGAAAGAACATTAGACTTGTTTTATATCTATTAAGTCTGAGAAGTCTTGTCTGTGTAATGGCATGTCCAGTTTGAAATGTCCAGTAGACCATTTCTGATGTTGGACTGGAATTTAGGAGGGAGACCAATGCTGGATCTAAAGATCTAGAGATCATCTGCATGGAAATAACTGAATCTAAGGGAATGAAAGAGACCATAAAGAAAATCCAAGGGGCGGCTAGTGGCACATTGAGTAAAGCGCCGGCCCCGGAGTCAGGAGGACCCTAGTTTGGTTCCAGCTCCAGACACTTGACACCCACAAAAAAATACTAGCCGTTTAACCTTGGGCAAGTTACTTAACCCCAATTGCCCTCCAAAAAGGCAAAAGAAAAAGATCCAGCAAAGGGAACTGGGCATGAGAGAGTAGTGTCATGAAAACCCAGAGAGGAGAAGGTAATCGACAATATTAAATTCTATAAGTAGGTCAAGAAGGATGAAGACTGAGAAGAGCCTATTAGATTTGACAATTAAGAGATGACTGATAACTTTGGAGATAACAGTTTCCTTTGACTGATGAGTCTGGAAGCCAAATGCCAAGAGTTTAGAAATGAATGAGAGGAGAGGAAGTGGAGACAATGAATAGCAGTGGCTACATAGTAAGGGATGTGAAGAATTGGTTATTTCCTTCCTTTGGAGACCTTTAATGTAGATCATGATAATGTAGCAAATATTTATGTATATACTTTAAGTAAATTCCCTTTGTGGTTAAATTAGTCAAGGAAGGCTAGAGGAATTTCAAGGGTAGCTAAAAGTGATTTTAGAGTGGTGCCTCAATGACCAAATCACTAATAAAATGTCATATATTTCTAGGAATATAGGTCATAGGATCACAAAATAGAGCTGGTAGGGACCTTAGAAGCCATCGAGTCCACCTCATTTTACTGAAGAAGAAAGTGAGGCAAAGAGAGAAGGGTGACTTAACCAGGGCCATACATGGAGTTAGTATCTGAGGTTGGATTTGTATTCAGGCCTTTCTAACTATATCCAATGCTTTATCCACATATACCACATTGCTTTGCAAAGGGAGATAGCCTTTTTTGGTTAACAAAATGACTCCTGTTGGCATCTGCTGAGCTCTCTTTAGAGGTAGATGGTTCTTTTCCACTTTACTAGAATGTTGGAGTTTAGATGTTGAAGCAGCATTCCTGTTGTAAACATGTACATAGGCTCTGATCCTTCTTATTTGGAGCTGAGACAACTGACACATTGCTGGGCACATTTACAGGTATGATTAAATTGATTTCCAAAACTTATGAATGTAAAGGCTATATTTTGGTTGTGGTTACAGTCTCAATTTGTAAGACTTATTCCTCTTCGTTAGCTGTGTCTCTTCAACTTCACAATCTGTCATATTGTCTTTTTCCTAAAAGCGTCATTCCATTTGTAATTACTGTGTCTTAGCTGACCTGTTGTTTTTCTGCCTGACCACAAGCACGTCAGATCCTCTACATTTCTGCTTCAGTGAGACTGGTAACATGTCTTCTGCCTGCCCTACTTATTCTCAGTATATCTTATAGCAAACTAATGGGGCATTTAGCTGTTTTCCACCTTTCACACCTGATACTTAGGCCCACATGCTGGTGTTGTTGGAAGGATGGCTGTGGCACTGGCTGATTGATTCCATTATGGGCCATTGCTGTTGGTGATCTTTATTTGTCTTTTATTGTGTGATATTGTTGTAACATGGCATAGTAGACATGCTTTATGGACTGGGTCTGTCTCAGGCCAGTCTCTTTGTCGTTTAGGTTTTATAATGAGATAAAATGAGACAATTGAAGGGTCATTCAAACAGTTAGCGAAAGGAGATTTGCTTAGCCTATCCCAGAAAGGGTGTTTGTTCATCAGAAACCAGCATGAAGAACACCAAATTAATTCAGCTGAACAAACCTTCTAAAACTGAATTACCTATTGTTTTCCACCAGCCAAATATCAGAGAAGGCTCTTGGAGCTCCTTGTGGCTCTTTTGTGCTCCGACAACCAGCAAGTGATATCAACAGTCTGGTTTTCAATCTCCTGAGCCAACTGAGTCTTGAGAACAATTCAAATACTTTTTAGCCTGGATTGCATTGGCATAGAGGTAGGATATTGCTTCAACTCTAGAGGGCCAGCCTTAAAGTCACAAGAGACATGGATTTATATTCTGCTTCTGATACAGACTTGATACTGCCAAGTCCGTCTCTCAATGACCACAGATACTTCTAAATTGCAAATTTCAAACCCGTTGCATTGGTGGAGGACATTTTCTCACATAGAATCCTCCACAGTGATAAAAATTTCAGTTCTAGACCAAAATTGGAAAAAAAAAATCCAACCCAACAAACCAATGACATAAATTTGATTTCATTATTTCCTTCTGAGTTTCATAGCCACTGGAAAGTTAGCCTTAATTTGGTTTTTGGCTTGACCCTGTGTTCTCAGTAGACTCTTTCTGCCAGCCTCCCAAAAGACATCATGACCTTCTTGATTTTGGCTTTCTATTTAGCCTGTCAGGATAACTAGGAAATGACAACTTTCAGGTATTTGGAGGGGTGCCCCAGTGGCATTTCATAATAACATTTTCAGCTCATCATAACTTTTTTCAGCCTCAGTCATATAAAAAGACTCATAATTTTTCTAAGTGTTATTGCATGAATATTTAAAGATTATAGTTCCTGGCTCACAGTAGCTACTGAATGTCAGCCATCTCATGCATTAAAAAAAAAGAACCCCTCCACCCCCCTGTCTATGGGCCATCAAATTCCCATATTCTTAGAGAACTAGAAGAATATACTGATATACTCTTCCAGGTTCCTGATTATTACTGTTACCCTTGAGTATAACTGTAAGATGCACTGGATAAAATGTGAGCCATTTCTTATTGCTGCCTTACTCTTCCTAGTGATGAGCATTAGTCAGTCCTTTTTTGAAGCCCACACAAATTACCAGAACTTTTGATGCCTCCAGGGAAAAGTGAGAAAGACTGAAATATCATAAAATAATAAAATGGAAACTTTTACCCTTCATTTTATTGGGGATGCTTAGGCTCAAAGATCTCTCTGAGGTATTCCAATCCTGCAGAAAGAAACTTTAGCCCCACTATTCATGAACTCATTGAGGTTCTAACTCTATTCCTCTCTCCAGTTAAGGTTTTCCATGCATTGCTTAACACTTGATATGACCAACCTTGCTGTCCTAGAAGGGGAATCTTAGAAAGATTTCTCTATGCCTTCAAAATTTACCTATTAGTTTGTTAAGCACAGAGCTTGTTTGCTGTATGTACTGCCATCATATGGCAGAAGGATACAATATTTTGTGTTGTTTTCTTGTCCACAAATGAGACCAGCAGAAAAGATACTATCTCTTCTGTTTAATTGTATTTTAAAACTGTGTTACAATTCTGAAAGCTTACAGGTGATGGTATCTGGTAGGTGAACTACTGTGTTTCCCCGAAAATAAGCCCTATCCCGAAAATAAGCCCTCCCCTTACTGTGTAAGATTCCTCTAAAATAAGCCCTCCCCCGAAAATAAGCCCTATTGAGATTGCTACTGTAGTGAAGGTGATCCCCTGTGCTACACGCTACATTACGGTACCCTCTATATACACCCCCCCCCCCCGTGAAACGCACGCTGTGCTCCGAGCTGCATCCAATCAGAGCTGCAGCAGTGAGCGCGTCATCCTGTTCTTCCCCAGTGATTTGCTTATTGAATAAAGGTACATTTTTTTGTTCACATTTACCTGTTTATTAAAATTGCTGTCAATGTTCATTAAAATAAGCCCTCCCCTGAAAATAAGCCCTCTGGTGTTTTTCTGTCCAAAAAAAAAATAATAAGACAGTGTCTTATTATCGGGGAAACACAGTAGAAGGATTTGGGCACAACATATCATATAGCCAGAGGCACATTTTTTACCTTTTTTTTGGGTGTGTGGAACAGGGGAAGATGTTTTGGCATTTTATGGCATTTCCTTAGAATACAATATGCTGAGGAAATACCATTCTAAGCCATTAGGTTCAGGGGGCTTTCTTGGTTCTGACAAGAATATATTTCCTCCTCACTCCCATTTCTTAAGATCCTAACTTCCTTCAGAGTCCAGCTTGGGGCTGGCCCCCTCACCTGCTTTTCAGATCCTCTCAGTTGTTAGTGCTTTTTTTTTTTTTTTTAATTGGAACTCATATTTCATCAGGCTAAGGAGTTGCTGGTGGGGAACTCCTCTACTAATGTGGGTTGGCACCTACTCAGTTAAGCAACTTGTTCTGAGTCATCCAGCCAGTATGTGTTACAGAAGGGACTCAAATCAAGGGCTTCTTGAAACTGGCTCCCTATTCAGTATACCACACTGACTTCTTAATCTCTTGCATTACTTTACATATAATTTTCATTTTCTTATCTGTATGTGTGTTTAATCTCCTTTCTAGAAAATAAGTTACTTGAGGGCAGCAACTGTTTGTTTTTCTCTTCAGTGCTAACATGCCTCCCTCTAACAAATTTTCATCGAATTAAAGGTTGGGGTGATATATCTTTGTACACGTTGGATGCATGTAAACATATTGCAGAAACTCACATGAGGATGATCTACATGAGAAATAAAAATGAAACTGATCTTCTCTGTTTCTAGAAGTTTATTTTTGTCAGTCTACAACTAATGCTTATAGGAATTTTCAAGAAAGGAACTATCAGCTAGAGTAGGGCCTCGGTTGATTACTGAGCTGGTAAGTCCCTGGGGCCCTGCTTGGACTTCTCAGGCAGCCCTTTCATGTCAGAAGGAAGCCACCAGCAGCTTGCAGATTATTGTCTCAAGCTCTTTTTTAATGGAAGGGAAACTAGGCCAAGCAAGGCCAAGTGCCCCATCCCCACTTTCACAGCATGTCACAGACAGCCTTTTTCCTAAATCACACTTCCAGCCCTAGTCTGCTCCTGGCCTGCCTCAGCATTGTTATTATTATTGTGATAAGCAGGCAGATTGGAGGGCTTTTAAAACCAAAACACAGCTGGTGAGTCTAATTTTAGGCGGATCGAGATGAGTGTCCCTCTGTAACAGGCTTGGTTTCTCAAACTCCTTGCACACATTAAGTTGCTTTTGAGCCAGATGTCTCATGCCTGGTGAGTGAGTTTCTTCCACATCAGCACTTTCATTGGCATGGTCTTTTCATGCCAGCATTCTAACTTAGCACACTCCTCACAGTGACTTTCTCTTTGCTGGGAAGAAGCAAAAAACTGTTTGTGTGCAGATGGTCTATGAGATCCAGTAATAACTTGGATGGTTTGTGTCAGATTGGTGAGAAGTTTCTGAGGAGCGTGTTAGTGAGGAATAAAGCTTTCTCCAGTGCCAGGCTGGAGTCCAGAAGGTCCAGCCATCATCTTTCCATTCTCTTGCTCTGCTGGCATGTTCACCATTATCAGATGCATACTGTAGAAATAATGCTAATCAGTTAATTATTCTAACGTGTAGCTGCACTTTTCTTGAATGTGCTCAAAATTTTCAAGTCCATTTTTTGTACTAACAGAACCCAAATTGAATCTTTAACCTTCTTTGAAGCTGACCAATTCAGTTCTCTTCCCTGAACTCCAGGAATGACTCCTTTAAGTGAGGAATCCTCTCTCCAACAGAATTCAGACTGAGACTCATTTAGTAATGATGGCAATTTGCTAAGAGAATGCTTATACTCAAAAAGAAACTAACTCGTGACATTCTGTGTGGTATAATAGATAAGAATGCTGGCTAAATTTGGATTTAGGAAGACCCAGGTTCAAATCCCAAATCTTACACTTAGTAGCCACATGACCATGAATACATCACGTCACTTAATTTCCCTCCGCCTCAGTTTCTCCATCTGTCAGTTATTCTTTATGTTACATAATCTTGGGGAAGCCACAACTTTCCTCAGCTTCTGATTTGTGATCTGGAAAATGAGTCTGTTTTGCCTCTGAGGTCCTTTCCAGCCAGCTCTATATCTGTAACTCCATATCCTTTTACCTCAGTATTGGTACTAAAAACTTTGTTCCACAGTAAGTAAATTTACCATCTGGAAAATTGGCATTGAGGGGTAGGGAACAGTATTAGCAGTGAAACACTGACTTTATCCCCACTATTTCACTCACTCAAATTAGGCTAAAATGTTTGTATTTTTTTTTCCAGATGTTTTTCTTTTGTGTATGTTATACTAATTAGTTTCATGTAAAAGATAGTCTAGTACACAGATCTTTTTTCTGGCTTCTTTCAAGATCTGGAAGAGAAAATGCAAAGATTTCTTCGCCTAAAGCACCATGAAATCACAGCTATGGTTGTTGGCCCTAAGACATGAGAATCCATGTCCTGAGGTTTTCAAAGGTTTAGGCACAGGCTTTTCATGGAGATTAGAGATCTTTGTCATCTCTGCTGACTCATCCTACCATTTCCTCAAAAAAGAATATGCTGCAAAAGGTTAGCAAGAGTTCATCTTTAGCTAATTACTTGTTTCCGAAAAAACAAAGACAATGGCAAACAAAAAAGAATTAACAACAAAATATTTTTGTGCAGTTTGTGACACAGTGCAAATCTCATATGAATTGAGATCTTCCTAATCCAATATGAAAAATACCCATTGTCAGGGTATATGCAGTAATGCATATGAAGTCGCCTGTAGGCATCATTCCATCCTTCAGAAATCTCAGATATTCTTGAATTTATGGCTCTAATGTCATGGGTTTTTTTTTTTTTTTGGTTGATATGGAAACATTCCTCAGATGCCTTACTAGGCTTGCTATATTCTGTAACTTTGCAAAAATCATGCACATTTTCCTCCTCCACAAAAGGCTGTGTTTTTAAAAGCTAGAAGGAACTGATTGTTAATTTTGAACCCATAATTTAACCCAGTAGAATTAGATGTAATGTAATTAGATAGGAAGATGAAGCTTGAAAGGCCCCAACTCAAATAGTTAATCAAAACAGGCAATTTCAGTGCAAGTTTTTGTATGTCTGGCCTGTACTTTGGAATAGATCATAATTATTCTCAGGTCTTTTTTTTTTAATTTTGGAATTTTTAAAATGACTAATTCTCGGTGGGACTTTTTAAGGGAGATTTTTTTCAATTAAAAAATTCAGTAAACATTTATAAGTACTTAACTCTGTTTTTTAAATTAAAAATACAGTAAACATTTATAAGTGTTTACTATGATTTTTTTTTCAGTTCAAAAATACAGTAAATATTTATTTATAAGTGCTTACTATGGGCCAGGCACCATGCTAATCACTGGCCTCAAGCTGCTTAGATTCTAATTTGGAGATATCTCTCACTTGAGGGGTTTTCAAAGGTCCTAGGGTACAGGATCATATTTTAAAACTTAGAGTTCACCTTAGAGGCCATCGAAAGCCAGCCCTCTAATTTTTCAAATGAAAAACTGAGGCCTAGTGAAATTAAAAGACTTTACTAAAGTCATACAATAATAAGGCAGGGAGCTGGGATTATGGCGTATGGGAAAGGGCTCCCTACTTACAGTCAGAAGATCTGGGCTTCAATCTCTAGTCTGCCAATTTGTACCTGTATGACCTGGAGCAAGTCATTTCTCTTCCTATAGCTGGTTTCAGTTTCCTCATCTGATGAAGGGATTTAACTAAATGATTACTAAGGTCTTATTCTTTGCTAAATCCTATGACTTCAGGATCCTAGGAATAAATTGAATCTAAATTTCATCAGAGATAGACAGAGGGTCCTAAAGGACTCACAGAATCCTATTAGGTACTGTTATTAATTTTAATTTCTCTTCCTATTAATCTATTTGATATTTTTAAAAAACATAGAATTATTTCATTTGGATCTTTTGTATTCTGGATCAAATCTTCCTCTCCTACCATTTCCTTGCCCACATTAGATATTTTCCACCCATGTCTTTTTGGTCATGCCACTTCAATGACCTAGGATACCCTGCTTTCTTTCAGATCTATCCAAGTCCTGGGCAGTCTGAAGTGACCTAGCCCTCCTGGACAGACCTAAAATCTTTTTTTCTTGCTTTTTTTTTTTGGAGGGGGAAGGGCAGGGCAATTGGGGTTGTGACTTGCCCAACGTCACAGGGCTAATAAGTATTAAGTGTCTTGAGGCTGGATTTGAACTCAGGTCCTCCTGACTCCAGGGCTGGTACTCTATTCACTGTGCCCACCTGACCGCCCTGCTAAAATTATTTTTATCTTTGATTCAGTCAGGGATGGATTATATAGTACACTTCTGATGTCTTGTCCATCACTATCTCTCACTGCTGTTTGCATCTCCCATATTTATTTATCTTTTTATTTCCTGTATGTTTTCTCTCTTCATCTACTTTGTAAAATTCTTTAGGGCAGGGGCTGGCTACCTTACTCTGTTTTGCTTTGTCTTGGTATCTAAACACTCCATTCTTGTTAATTCATTCCTCTGATGCAATTTTTCAGGAAAACTTAGGCCAAATTATTACTTGGACCTTTTAGACATATTACATATATACATATATATATTTATTTAATTTACTAAATTTTTCCATTCATTGATCCTCTGTAGTAAGGAAAACAAAAAGAAAACAATTCAGACTTAGAAAGAGCTAGAAAGGATTTCAGAAGTCAGTAACTGAGTTTCCAAGTTTTTCAATATTGGTCCACATGATATGTATCTTATGTATCCCATGTATATCTTAGATGACTGAGCTTAATTATGTAATTAACTCCATTTACTTTCTGTTATATTTGTTGATCTAAATCTTCTAACCTTGACCAAACAGCTATCAGTTTCACAATGGTAATAGTTCATATATACTAGCTAGAGAAAAATAAATTTTTGTTCAAAATTTCAGGCTATACCCTGGGGTTCGGCAGACGTGAAGTTAGTCCTCAAACAGGGCTGACTTTGGGTATCCAGGTCCTGGTTTAAGCCTATCTTTTTTTTTCTTTTTGGAGGGCAGTTGGGGTTAAGTGACTTGCCCAAGGTCACATGCCTAGTTTTGTGTTAAGTGTCTGAGGCCGTATTTGAACTCAGGTCCTCCTGACTCCAGGGCTTGTGCTTTATTCACTTCATCACCTAGCCACCCCTAAGCCTATCTTTTTAAAATTGAGGAAACTAGCACTCTCGGTCCCTTGCAACCACCCCTCCCAGGTTGTTACTTGACCTGTGACTTGACCAAAGTCAGGCATCTGTTGTTGAGACCTGTTCAACTCTTTATAGCCTAGTGTTCTTTCCCTGGAACCACAGTATTTATAAGCAACTTACTATACAGTGTGATATATCTACTCTTTGATTTGAAGCTTAAATTGACTGATTAAGTCAGGGTTCTAGATTCAGCCTCCTCATGTATTAATTATCTATAGTACATTTCATCACCATAGGCTGGCGGGGGAGAGGGGAGAACCTGGGGTCTCAAGGACACATGTGGTCCTTTAGGTCCTCAAGTGTATCCCTTTGACTGAATCCAAACTTCACAGAACAAATTTGGTGGGGCCTTGAGGCTGCAGGTTACCCTCCTTGTTATAGGCTATATATACACCATTGATCCTGTCTAGCTGTTTCCAGAAACTTAAAAAATTGGTCACAACAGGATACCAGGTGACCAAGTATGGCTAAGTCAGCATATGTCATTACCACTATTGGAAGTGACTCAAAAATACATTTCCCATTGGCCTCCATCTTTATATCAAGCAGATAGCATTACTTTGCAGTTTGTGGAATTTGCTACAGTTTACTATCAAAATGCATGTATTGTTTTATATTAACATGGTTAGCTTTTAGGAGTCAGAGAAATAAAAAGAATTTTCCATGGGTAATCCTTTCTTCCAATGTTTTCTTCCTTAGGATGCCTCCCTGATGGACATGAACTCTTTTAGTCCTTTGATGCCGACATCCCCTTTATCCATGATAAACCAATACAAATTTGAAGATGAGCCAGACTCAAAGGATCTTTTCATTACAGTTGATGATCCTGAAAGCCACATTACTACAATTGAAACTTTTATCACCTACAGAGTTACAACTAAGGTAACCCTTTTAGGAACTCTTCTTTTCTTCCATCAAAAGTGTTTTCTTTGAAAATTTAGCGGTACTTTCACTTGATTTTACACTTGGCATTTTGGAATCTTGGCAGGATTTAGCACTGAATTGTTCATCACTGTCTTGAGCATTTTGTACGACTCAGATTTTCTCTACTGTCCGCCAGTTGCTTCCTAAGAGTTTGGTTAAATTCAGATACCCTGTTGAAGCCCTAATGCAGAGTGATCCATTTAAAAGCAGGTGTGCCCAGTTTCTAATGACAAATATATAAATGTTGTTTTTTTTTTCTTTTAGTTTATAACATTATAAAAACACCCTTCATGGAGAAGATGGCTTTAGTCTTCGAGGACAAAACATTGCATAATTATCTATTTAGCATTTATCAAGTTCATATACAAATATATATTCTGAAGCCCTTTTGAAGATTTGACTGATCCACACAAAGCAGAGGTAGTCAGTAATGCCCCCATTTTACAAGCATAGAAGTTGAATTGTATGGAAAGTTTACTTGAATTGCCCAAGTTAAGCGATGGGAACAAAGCTTACTTTTGACTACCTAGGGCAAAGCTTTTTCAAGAAAATAAAGTAATAAAAGCTCACAGTATATATACATATATTTGTGTATATATGTGTGTATACATACATATATATGCATGTGTATGTATACACACATATATATGTGTATATATGTATTTTTATATATCTACACACACATATTTAGAGAGAGGGAGAGAGAGAGTTGTCTCACTGCCCCCTTCCCCTCCTACCTAGTTCCTTTGCTCTAAGATTACCTGCACCCATTACAATGTATTTGGTTTTTATTCACATAGTTGTTCACATATTGGCTCCCTCATTAGAATGTGAGCCCCTCGAGGGCAGGAGCTGTTTTTTTTTTTAATCTTTTTTATGTCTGTAGCATATAACACAGTGCCTAAGACATAGTAAGAACCTGATTAGTACTTTTTGATTGCTTATTTATTTCAGTGTCTTTAAATCTATCAAATTATATTCTTGTGCTGCTGTTATACACTGCTGTGTCTTTTTGCTTCTCTTACTTTGACTTTAACCCAACAAAAATCACAGATCTCCTAAGCAAGGTTAGATATGGAGATATTTTTCATCATCTTAGCTCCAGGGAGAGGAAATTTTTAATCACAACAGCTCTCAAAGATATTTTACCAAATTGTAGAGGTGCTAAAGTCTGTATCATTGGTTGCAGTGCCTACATTGATGCATTTATTGACCCTTAGACAGCCAGATGGCTCAGTGGATGAAGTGTCAGCCTAGGACTCAGGAAGGCCTAAGTTCAAATCTGGCCTTAGATACTTACTGGCTGTATCACCCTGGGCCAAGACACCTAAGTCTGTTTGCCTCAGTTTTCTCATCTATAAAACAAAAACCACTGCAGTATCTGCCAGGAAAACACTGCATGGGGTCATGAAGGTTCAGACATGACTGAAATGACTCAACAACAAAAGTATTGAAACATTTATATATTGCATTTTATTTATTATCAGGTATCATATATATACACACATATGCATACATGTATGAGTTTTAAAAAATGATCTAGATCTATAATTTCATAATTGTGAGATGCTTACTCTAGGGAAACTCCTGCTACCATTGAAAATTGACATCCTTTCTATAACTTGTAGTCTTAGAGAGTTGCCTGTGGCACTGACAGGTAAAATTCCTTGCCCATCTTTAACCAGCCAATCCACAAACCTTTATTAAACACCAACTGTATGTCAGGTATTGTGGAATAGTGGCTAGAGAATTGACCTTGAAGTAAGGATGTCATAGGTTCAAGTTCTGTCTTTTGACACACAGTGGCTGTGTGACCTTGTGAAAATCACTTTAACCACTTAGTGACCTCGGTAGAGAAAGTGCTGATGTATAAACAAAATGTGTCAAAATGTGTGAAAGCCTAATACAGATGTGGCTCAAACCAGATTGAAATATAACTGGGAAATAGTTAAAAAATAAATAAAAAATACAACAAAAGATAGTATATTTTAATATTAAATCACCATGTGACCTGCAGGGTTCCTTATATATGGTCAGTTTCCCTGGTTTCTATTTGAGTATGACACCACTGCTGTATACTAATGAAATCACAAGTCTAGTAAAAAATGTTTCCAGGGGTATACTAGTAATACAAAAGTAAAGCAGCCTCTACCCTGAAGGAGGCTACATTTTATTTTGGTAGAAACAACTTCTACAAACTCTAAAAAGTATATATTAAATATATAAAAGTTACTTGTGTGTGTGTGTGTGTGTGTGTGTGTGTGTGTGTGTGTGTGTGTGTGTCTCTCTCTCTGTCTCTCTCTCTCTCTCTCTCTCTCTCTCTCTCTCTCTCTCTCTCTCT
>NW_027187275.1:5241477-5319947 GCF_028583685.1 Petaurus breviceps papuanus
TCTCTCTCTCTCTCTCTCTCTCTCTCTCTCTCTCTCTCTCTCTCTCTCTCTCTCTTTTTCTTATACACACACACACACACACACACAATAGATATTCTAACAAAAGTAGTCCACAGTTTATGAATACCTATGAATAGATGTTGGAGGCATCTGAATTTAAAGTGCTAGTCCCTGCCTCAGCTCCCTTAAGAAATAAATGCTTTTTAAAATAGTGAATATATCCCACCTCAACTATGATTGATCTGACCTATGGAGATCTTTTCAAGTACACATATAGGGGCATAAAGAATTAACAAATGTATTGGTGCCCCAGTGTCCTGGGGAAAGGGCACCTTTTACCCTTAAGAGATTCTCTATCATGTGGTCTGAATTCAGTCTTGGGGGATCCTGACCTGAAAGAGGGGAGTCAGGCTCTTCTTGTGCTCTGTGTGCTCATTATCCCTCAATCTCTTAAAGCCAAATTTTGACTCCCTAAAAGGAAGAATAGGTTCACTCTATAAAGGTACTCAATGTACAAAGTAGGTCACGTAGAAAACATCTGTTTTCTCTACCACAAAAGAAATGCTTAAATCACAAAGGACTCATGAATGCATACTGACAGATAGTTAAAGCATGGTACAGTGACCCCGTTGTCCTTCTGTTGTACTTTCAGGGGTTGGGGTGATACTGAAGACATGAAACATTTCTTGGCACTGCTGAACATGCATTTCAGTTTCACTATGCTTCTGCACTGTCCATGAAACTTATTTAAGTTCTTTTTCATCTGACAAGTCAGAGCATGGATTGGATTTATTATTGTGATAGTGGTCTTTGTCTGCAAAAGTTGTTGTGGGGGCCAGTTCCTGCTTGACAGCTAGCATCCAGACGTTACCTAGAAGGGAATATGCATTTATTTTGTAAAATTAAATTAATTTATTTTAAATAAGAGTTTGAGTTCTAAATTTTTCCCCTTCCTCCCCCCTCCTCCCCCGCGAAAGATGGCACACCATATAGGCTATACTTACACAATCATATTAAACATTTCACATTAGTTATATTCTGAAAGAAGAATCAGAATAAAAGGGAAAATGATGAGAAAGAAAAAAAGAAAAAGAAAAAATAGTATGCTTCGATCTGCATTCAGACTCCTTAGTTCTTTCTCTGGATGTGGATTGCATTGGGAATATGCATTTATTAAGTACCTACTGTGTGTCAAGCACTGTGCTATGGTTTACAAATATTACATCATTTGATCCTAGGAGCTCTTACTAGGATCAAATGATATAATATTTGGTTCGAATAATAATAAATATAAATTTCTTTATTATATATATATTATATATAAAAAGAAATATAAAGAAATAAAAAAATTAAAAATAATAAAGGTTTGAAAAAATCATCTCAAGATCACTTTTTGGTTATCTGTGATCTTGGAAATAATAGACTCATAAGGTTACTGCCAAAGTTAGAAATACCATTTTAGGATCACTGTTTGGTCCCTTGTGCTCTTAGAAAGAAACACAAAGCAGAAAAGGCAGCCAGAGGCTTGATGACATGGTATTTAGTCTCAGGTTTGTGTAGGCTAAAAGTCCAAGCTCCTGACAGATTAAAAAATTAGAGGGATGAGGAAATTGTTTTCTTCTTTTAAGCTTGAACTATTTTGTTGTTGTTGTTCAGCTGTTTTTCAGTCCTGTCTAACTCTTCATGATCCCATTTTTCTGGCAAAGATACTGGAGTGGTTTACCATTTCCTGAGGAAATGGAGGCAAACAGGGTTAAGTGACTTGCCCAGGGTCACACAGTTAGAATGTGTCTGAGACCAGATCTGAACTCAAGAAAATGAGTTTTCCTGTCTCCAAACCTGTTACTCTATTTACAACACTCCCTCACTGTCCTTTTGAACTATTTTTTAAAATAAAAATTACTTCATTTCAATTTAAAAGCAATTTATTAAGTGATTATTTTGTATAAATGGATGTGCTAAGTTTTAGGGAAGATACACACCCCTGGATCTCAAAACTGCATAAAACCAATAGAGGATATGAGATCCACAGAAATAACTATAATACTATGTAGAGTGAAATCAGAACATAAGAGAAACATGAAAATTTTAGACATCTTTGAGATCAAATATAAAATTGAGCTTTCAGAATAGGTAAAGCTAAATGGATTAATCTTATTGTAGTACTTGAACCTAGATAATTTTTATTTCCAGGATTAGAAATTGTGGGGGAAGTATACAACCCAACTAGCATACATATTATTAAATTACTTAACAGTGTCCCATATGTGTACTTTCTTATTTTTTAACACTTGATCAATTTCTCTATGTTTATTCTATAGTGAAAGTTTTGCAACATTTTCTAAAGATTATGTTTTTGAAATCAGGAGATCACCTTGTTCCCTTTTCATGCATTTCAAAGAAAATATCTTGACAGCGTGTATTATTTGAATCAGTCTTTTTCAAAAGAGTAATCTGTTGGCATTAATAGCTTTCTGATCCTCACTTTATGACAATTAATTCTTCATTTTATAACTTGTAGCAAATTGTAGATTTGATCAGTATATGTGATGGACATTTCCAATGTGTGAACTGTACATGCTAAATTGTTTTTAAGGAATTCAACAATGTTTCATCCCACCATTACTCCTACAGAAAAAATCTCAACAATGATATTACTGTCATAAAATCTTTTCCCTCAGATTTCAGTACAATTAGAGGGAGGAAATACTACCTACAGAACTTTTTGAAAAAGACTACTCTTTTTGTGTGTGTGTGTGTGTGTGTGTGTGTGTGTGAGAGAGAGAGAGAGAGAGAGAGAGAGAGAGAGAGAGAGAGAGAGGCAAGTGAACTCTTGGGAGGCATGGTAAATATTATTCTTCTCATTTTTTTAATTAGAGAATTTTTGTTTTTATTTGGCTTGGGACCATCTCAATTTTTACTGTCTTGCCAGTCACTCTAAATTGACAGTTCCTTCTTTGTGAAAATATTTGCCTTAATGTCTCTAATTTCTGCTGCAAGACACAGATTCATATCTCAGGAAAATCCCTGGAAACAACAGCGAATTTTTCTTTGTGAGTTAAATAATATTTTAGTAGAAAGAAATGATGGTTGGACCACTATGCAAGATGCCAGAGCTTTCACCTACTATCAGCACATTGTAGGAAAAGGATTCATTTGAACAAATTCCTGGGAAATGTTTCTTTGCAATTAAGGTCAGAGTCTTCATCAGACTATAATAAAAAGGAAAACAAAAAAAGTTGTCCCTCCAATTTTGGTTTTTAATTAGTTGGTGAAAAGCAGTAATTTTAGACATTATATTCCAAGCATATGTATATGTTAGGAGGAAAAGCATGCCCAATATAATGATTTTATAAAATTTTATGGTTGGCAGATGGCCAAGACAGTTTTTTCAGCTTTGATTTTCAAAGCTAAAGGAATTTTTGCTAGATCCTTTTTCTCAGGAAGGACATAGAATTTTCTGTTTCATCTGTTATGCGAGCAGATACTTCACTGCAGCAAAATAATATACAAGCTGACAAACACAAAATAATTAGTATTTGTTAATTTCTTTTCCTGGCTCAGATTTATTCTAGCATGTCCTAAATAATAAACAAATCCCATCAATCTTGAGTTACTACTTATTCTGTCTTTTTTTTTTTCTTCAGACATCTCGGGGTGAGTTTGATTCGAGTGAATTTGAAGTTCGAAGACGTTACCAAGATTTCCTTTGGTTAAAGGGAAAACTTGAAGAAGCACATCCCACCCTCATTATTCCTGTAAGCTTATTAATTTTTCAGACTGCAAAAACTATTTTTTCCTTGCAAATATTTAATGCATTAGAGATAACATATTATAATAATAGTGGTACTGAACTGAAATAGAAACTAGATCCCTACATGCTACATAGTGAGTTAGAAAACCACAAATTAACATTACCTAAGTTGTATCATATTTTTATATATTTTGTTAAAAACTTCCCAATTTTATTTTAATCTAATTCCCTCAGGCCATGAGTTTGATACCTCTGGTGTAGTGTATAGAGGGTTGGCCACAGAGTTAAGACTGGCTTCAAGCCCTGCCTCTGATATACCTACTGGATGATTCTGTTAAATCATTTAAGCTACCAGTGATCCTGGCAACTCTTTAGGACTATAGGTTACAGACAAGTTGCAAATCTGCATTGATTGAAGAGTTTTGCACAGTGACAATTGCCCACGTAGATGAATTCACAGTTTCCAACCCTTTCCTCTATGCACTAAAAAAAAAACAAAAAACTGCAAAACAAAAAAAAGCTTTAATATTTTAAAACTTCATTTTAGGCTTGAAAATTAGCCAATTGTATTTTGAGAATGCTTTTGTCTCTTTAAAAACAGACAAACAATTAAGACTTCCTTGGAATGCTGATTTTTAAAAAATTATACCCATCCTGTGTTATTACTTTCTACTTCAAGATGTATCATTAAATTGTTTTTCTAAAGATCTTTTTTTCTATAGACCGCTGGATCATCAAACTTGCCAGATCATCCTGGATTCAAATCCTGGGTCTTGTACTTCAGTCAGTCATTAAGCATTTCAGGATGCAGGGATAAAAATATGAATAGACATTGTGTGATTGTGAGAAGGTCAGTTAGGATAGAATCATAGATTTAGAAATGGAAGGGACCTTAGAGACCATTTAGAGTAAAAAACTGAGGCACAAGAGAAGTTAAGTAATTTACTTGGTCATTTAGCTAATAAGTGTCAGAGGCGATATTTGAACCCAGGACTTCCTGACTCAAAGTCCAATACTTTATTCATTCGACCATATTACCCCATTACACTACTTAACCTCTCCGGACCTCCTTTTTTGTTTTCTACAGAATGAGATTGCAACCGGATGGATTCTAAAGTCTCCTACAGTTGTACAAAATTAAGCTTTAATTACTTAAAACTGCACTAAGACTTTTGGAACACCTTCTGCCACTGATTCTGGGTAATGCCTTGTTATGCCTTGTTTCCTCAGCCTTTGCCAGAAAAATTCATAATGAAAGGCATGGTGGAACGGTTTAATGATGACTTCATTGAGACTCGAAGAAAGGCACTGCACAAATTCTTAAATAGAATTGCTGATCACCCAACTTTAACTTTTAATGAAGACTTCAAAGTGTTCCTTACTGCACAAGCCTGGGTAAAAATCTTTGATTTTCAGTTCTGTTATTCTTATACATTTCAGTGCTGTATTGACTTTGTTGTTACTATTTATACTAATTTTTTTTTTTTCAGGGAGCTTTGTTCTCTATTGAATGAATGAAGATGAAACGTTTTTTTAACATGAGTAAATGGCCTTTAGATAGGAACCTGTATTAATTCTAAAAGTACCAAAAAACCTTAAAGTTTTTGTTTTTATTTGTAACCATGTATCTTCTCACACATACAATCCTCTTTTTTTCTCTTTGAAGATTTTTTTTTTAAAAATTCAAGTTGTTCTTTACCTGTGCTGTATAAATATTCAGAGCTTTAAGAAAAACTTCTTTTTCTTGGCATCTTTGAGTATCAGAATGTGATGGTGTCTATAGTTTTCCTGGACACCTTATATCTTTTTGAAAGGTATCAGAAAGATAACCAAAGGATACTTCCTCTCCCAGGGTATTGCCCACGGTTTTCAGTTCTTGGATCTTCAGGCTTAATTAGATGATCTTGCCTCAGGCATTTCTTGGCTGTGAGACCTTGGGCATGTCATTTTACCTCTGAAATCTTTAGTTTCTTCATCTGTGAAATTGGGTTACTAATTGGATTATTTCTCACAGGATTGATGTAAGGAGTTCTTACAGTTCTATAAGAGTGAATTATTATCTTGTTTCCAATAGAGTAGTGCAGCACCTTTTTTTTTGGCTATATTTTTGTTATTAATTTTAGATCAATAGATTAGTTATTTAAAGGATTATATACTTTATTTCTTGACATTGAGGTTTTATATATTTTTATGCCTGTTATTGCTTAGGCCAATCTATTAAAAACCAAATAGTCTTGATATCTGGATGACCTTTTTTTAAGTTTTAGTGATGATATCATAACCTAACTCTAGGTCTATATTGTGCCCTTAGAAATTATCTGAGACACAATTACTGAAGAAGGTGACCAGTAGTCATACGTGCTGCCTAAAACTATAAGCAATAGTAATGCTAACAAATCATTCTTAAGCACTAATAGATGAATGTGTTGTATTGTCAAGGAGTACTTCTGTCATCAAAATCATAATATCAAAGATGTAAAATAAGAAGGCCCTTCAGTATTCATCCAGTCCAACCCTTACCATTTAAAAAATGATACATTTTCTTTTTTTTACTATGGACATTCCTCAACATATCCCTCCTCTAACTCCTTTTGGGGATCCATCCTTTATAGGAGACAGTTTAGTGAAAGTAGCACATCAACTAATTAAACCATTTATGTGCAAAATTAAAAATGCATAATACCTCAACTACCTCACCTTCCTTATAAAAGCTTGGTCATTATAATTCATAGCCTTCATTTTCATTTGTTTTGTTTTCCATTTGCATTGCTGTGGTCATTGTATATATTCTGTTTTTCTGGTTCTGCATACTTTATCTGTTCACAAACTCTTCCTATGCACTGACTTCCCATTTTATTGTCTTTGCCAACTTTCTGCAGGTCATTTGAAATCTCCCATTGTTTCAGTTGCACCTTCTTAATATTAGTAATTTGGAGCATTCTGTCATGTGGTTTTCTTTTTTTTTTTTAAATGCTTTATTAACTTCTGATTTACATCGTTCGTTTCCGCCAGATTTTGAGTTACAAATTTTCTCCCCGTTTTTCCCCCACCCATCCCCCCAAAACAGCAGTCCCACAGGATATCCCCACCTCTGATCTACTCTCTCCCATATTTTCTCCCATACCCGTTTCAACTTTTCCAATAGGGCATGGTGGATCTCTATATTTCCCAATTACATGTAAAACAATATTGATAATAGTATATATATATTTAAACATTTGATTTTAAAACTTTGAATTCCAGATTCATTCCCTTCCTCCCTTATCACCCACCCTTACTGGGAAGATAAGCAGTTCAGTATAGGTTGTACATGTGTGGCTAATGCAAAACAATAACATAGCAGATATATTGTAAAAGACTGACTATATTTCCCTCCCTCCTATCCCACATCCCACTTGTTCTATTCTCTACTTTGATCCTGTCCCTTTTCAAAAGTGGGTGCTTCCAACTTCCCTCCCTCCCAGCCTGCCCTCCCTTCCATCATCCCCCCTCACATTCCCTCCCCCCCCATTCTCCTGGAGGGTGAGATCCCCTATTTAGTGTGTATTTCCCTCCCTCCTCAAGCCAGATTCAATAGGAATAAGGTTGACCCATTCCCTTTTGCCTTCCTATTCTTCCCCTCCATTGTAACCATTTTCCTTTGCCTCTTCTGTATGAGATAGTTGCCCCACTCTGTCTCTCCCCATCTCCTCTCATTATATCCCTCTCACCTCTTAATTTCACCTTTTAAGTATCATCCCTTCCTGTTAAATTGGTCCCGTGCCCTCTATCTATGTATACCTGTAAACATATATACACACATTCACATATATATTCATATTCCTGCATACCCTCATATAAAGACATATATATATATATATATTTCTAATCCCTTCAACTACTGAGAAAAGTTTCATAAGTTACAATTATTGTTTTTCCATGTAGGAATGTTAATAGTTCAACTTTGGCCAAGTGGCTCAGCAAGCAAGAGCACCGGCCTCAGTGCCAGGACGACCCGGATCAAATCCGGGCCCAGACACCCAGCACCACACCCCGAAACAACAACTGGCCGTGCAACCCCGAGCAAGCCACTCAACCCCAATTGCTTAAAAAAAAATAGTTCAACTTTGATAAGTTCCTTATGATTTCTTTTCCCTGTTTACCTTCTCCTGCTTCTCTTGCTTCTTGTATCTGAATGTCAAATTTTCTATTCAGCTCTGGTTTTTTCAGCAAGAATGCTTGAAAGTCCTGTATTCCACTGAATGGCCATATTTTCCCCTGAAACAGGATACTCAGTTTTGCTTGGTAGGTGACTCTTGGTTTTAATCCCAGCTCCCTTGACCTCCGGAATATCACATTCCAGGCCCTTCGATCCCTCAGTGTAGAAGCTGCCAGATCCTGGGTTATCCTGATTGTGTTTCCACAATATTCAAATTGTTTCTTCCTGGCTGCTTGTAATATTCTCTCCTTAATCTGGGAATTCTGGAACCTGGCTATAATATTCCTAGGAGTTTTCTTTTTGGGATCTTTTTCAGGAGGTGATTGGTGGATTCTTTCAACGTCTATTTTGCCCTCTCGTCCTAAAACATCAGGGCAGTTTTCTTTGAGAACTTCCTGGAGGATGCTTTCCAGGCTCTTACTTTGGTCATGGCTCTCAGGCAGTCCAATAATTTTTAAATGATCTCTCCTGGATCTATTTTCCAGGTCAGTGGTTTTTCCCATGAGATATTTCACATTGCCTTCTATTCTTTCATTTGTTTGGATCTATTTAACAGCATCTTGATTTCTCATAAAGTCATTAGCTTCCATTTGCTCCAATCTAATTCTGAAGCAATGATTCTCCTCAGTGAGCTTTTGAGATTCTTTTTCCATCTGGCAAATTCGACTTTTTAAGGCATTCTTCTCCTCATTGCCTTTCTGAGCCTCCTTTGCCATTTGAGTCAGTCTGTTTTTTAAGGTATTATTTTCTTCAGTCAGGCTGTTGACTCTCATTTCATAATTTTCTTGCATTGTTCTCATTTCTCTTCCCAATTTTTCCTCCACTTCTCTTATCTGCTTCTTAAGGTCCTCTATGGCCTGTAACCAGCTTGTATTTTCCTTTGAAGCTTTTGGTGCAGGAGTTCTGACTTCACTGATTTCCTCCTGTTCCATGCCTTGCTCCTTCTTATCCCCAAAATAGGAGTGTAATGTTGGAATTTTCTGTCTGCTTTGTTTCCTTTGCCTGCTCATTTTGCCACTCAATGATTTGACTTTTGGGCTTTTTGCCACAGTAGGACTCTGCCACCAGACAGGGAAGTTTTCGTCCCAAACCCTGGGGTTTTCTCAGCTGCCGGAGGTATTAGATGGGTGCCCTCTCTGAGGTCTCCACACGCTCTAGCAAGCTGGACACACACCCCAGGACCTCCACCCTAGATTGCAATCCAGATCCAAGCAGGTTAAAGCAAGAGCGATGACCCCTCAGACTGGTGCTTGGTCCCCCTACACTCTGCAGGCCAGGAGCTGAAGCCCCCACGTGGCGCTGGCAGGCTGTGCCTGCGGCTCAGCGGTTTCTCACCCCGGGGGTAAAAGCCACGCACTCCCACTTACTGGGTCCCAAAGTCCAGAATGCACTGGCCTCTCACCTTGTCCTTCGCATTTATGTGTTGATAAATCTGTAAACAGCCACAGCTGCTGCTGATCTGGAGTCCCTCTGGATGGCGGCTGGTCAGGCCCGCCCTGGGGCTAAAGGCTCGGTGTGGGGCTGGGCTCAGCTCCCAGAGCGCTGCGCTGGCCGATTCCTGCCGGCCTGCCGGGCTGTTCTCAGCGGGAGGTTACCTTCTCTGTGTCATTTTGTGGGTTCTGCAGCTCCAAAGTTTGTTTAGAGTCCCCTTTTTACATGGATTGGGGAGGGTGGAAGCCGGAGCTGCGGGAGGGTCGTGCTTCTACTCTGCCATCTTGGCTCCTGTCATGTGGTTTTCAATAGTTTGTGATTCTTTTTATCAATCCTCTATTCAAATCCTTTGTTTACTTTCCTATTAGGACAGGGCATTTGAACTTTTGTATTTATGTTGGTTCCCTATTTCTTGGATATAAGACCTTTATCAGTTCCCCTTTTACATGAGACAAATGGTTTCACAGAGAGTTTAGGTGACTTGCATAAGGTTACTTGAGTAGTTAGTAGATGGCTAAGCCTTAATTCAAACCCTGGGTCTCTTCTTTCAGTATTTTCTTTAAATAGATAATAAAAGAAAATCTTTTGTATGTTACAATTATATAATTATAATTTCTGTTTTGAAGATGAGTAAACAAAGGCTCAGAGAGATCACATGACTTTCCCATGGTCCCATTGCTATTAAGTGCAAACCTAGGACATTTTCACCTCAAGTTTAACAAAGTGGGCACTTTTTTCAGACTGCCTCTAAGGAATCCAGTATTCGATGCTTCTATGACCTCCTCTCTGAGGCTTCTGAGAAAATAATGTAGACAATCCTAATGAGTTTTGGGGGCAGCTAGGTATCTCAGTGGATGGAGCAGTGTAACCAGAGTCAAGAAGACCTGAGTTCAAATATGAATTCAGACACTTAGTAGCTGTGAGACTCTGGGCAAGTCACTTAACCCTGTTTGTCTGAGTTTCCTCATCTGTAAAATGAACTGGAGAAGGAAGCAGCAAACTACTTTACTGAGATAACCCCAAATGAGGTCACAAAGAATTGAACATGCCTGACATGACAAAGTAACAAAAATGAGTTGTTAATTACCATCTTATCTTTAGCTAAGTGGCAATTCTTGTACTCCCCTCAAAGATGAAAAAGTCAGAGCCCAAGTCCTTATATTATCTCTTCTTTATCTATTTTCCATGTCAGTTATTTTTTATTCTGTATGCCTTCATTTCCTTCTGCTTCCTCCCAGTCCCCAAATCCCACACCCCCCAATCTTTTGATTGTGATTTTCTATTTAATATTTCTTCTATTTGACCCATTCTGCTTTTCAATTTTGGGGTAAGGTTTACCACTGTCTGTTCTAAACTCTTGATTTTCCATAGCCTCTTTCCTAGTTAGCTGTTCCATTTTGTATCTCTTATTTTACTGTTTCCCCAGATTCTCTGGTAGTCCTTGATTTTAGTACATTCTTTTCTCTGCTTGTACTTGTTGTGGAGTTATTTTTTCATTATGTTTGGAATTTTCTTCTTTTGGTTTACTCATATTTCTAGCCACATTTTCCAGACTGGGGCCTTGTGTTTGATTCAAATTCCTTTCCTTTACTCTTCTGTGGTATATGCAAATCTTGTTAGATCCTGAGTTTGGTGGATAAAACCAGACTCCGTCTTCTGTAGGTATTGTCTAGCCTTGTCCTATCCTCTGGTTTGGGCCCACATTGCTGGAATGCTGCTCTGGCCTTGACTCTTGTCAGAGATAGGGCTCTGGGACTGCCTATGCTGAGCCCTGCTCTGGCTACATGATCAGACTGCTTCACATTTGGCCTTCCAACAACCCTAGATTCTCACTGTTCTATGCTTCTGCAGCATTCTGGGACTTTTTCATATGTGTGCAGCCTTCATTAATAGTAATACTGTTCTTTCTAGCACATTTTGAGAACTTCACTAGGGATATTTGTGGGGGATTTAGATCCTAGTGTGCCACCATTTTCTTATAATCCTTTATATTATATATAGTTCAGTTATTTTATATGTCCTAGAGAAAGAGAAATGATGTTAAAGACATCAATGAATTAATAATAGAAAAAGCACAAGTAGTTTGATGGTGGGTTCTAAAGTGATTTATACAGATAGAGAATGGGGCCAGCTTAGCTAGACGTAAATTTATTTTAAAAAATTCGGGAGTTTTAATAAATGCAAGCTCAGTATGAATCAACAGTATGACATGGCAGCCCCAAAAGTAGTAGTTGGTAAAAAGAGATATTGTTTGTTATTGTTCATTTGTTTCAGTTGTGTTCAACTCTAGGTGACTCCATTTGGGGGTTTTCTTGGCAAAGGTACAGGAGTGGTTTGCCATTTTCTTCTCCAACTCATTTTATTGATGAGGAAACTGAGGCAAACAGGGTTAAGTGACTTGCCAAGTCACACAACTAGTAAGTGTCTGAGGCCGGATTTGAACTCATGAAGATGTTTTTCTGATTCCAAGGCTAGTGCTTTATCCACTATACCACCTACCTGCCATAGTATCCAGAATTGGGAGGAGGGTGAGAATCTCCCTTGTTCACTCTTTTCATCAGAACGCTCAAGAGTATTTGATTCCAGCCACCATATTCTAGGAAAGATGGTTTAGAGAACACCAACCAGGATGGTTAAGGTCATTGAAATAATGATCTATAAGGAATGTTTGATCTAACTGTGGATGTTTAGACTGAAGAGGAGAAAGCTTAGAAGGGATGAGATAGTTGCCTTCAAGATTTTTGAAAGGCTATCATTTGGAAGAAGAAGAAATTAGAATTATTTTGCTTGCTCCCAGAGGACATACTATGGGCAATGGATAGAAGTTGCAGAGGATGTAAAATGTAAATAATTACTTTTTTGAAGTTAAAGCTGCCCAAAAGTTAAATAGAAATGGGCTTCCTTGAATAGTAGTAGATTGAAGCAGGCTTTAATCAAGGACTGGTCTGCCATTTATCGTAAAGGTCTTTAGAGGGCATTCCTACACAGGCCATTGGCTAAATCTACCAAGGTCTTGTGCACCTTGGAAATTTTGACTATGAAAAGGAAACTGCCATGGATTGAGTTAGCTATTTCTAGTAAATACATAGCTAAGAGAAAGGAAAAGATAAGTAGATTTTGGGGAATTATGGAAAAAAAACAATTATGATTTACCTTTCCTTTCCCTTTTCTATTTATTTTTAAGGCAATGACTAAGTTGTCTATCATCCATAGATGATACAATTAGTAGCTGTATTTTCAGAACCCATTCTTATTTATAGTTCTATCTCTTCAGTTCATATTTGACCCAAATTCTGTGCTTCAAAAGACTTCTACTGTTCCTTAGGATTCAAGGCAAGTTTATCTGTTTATCTCTTATTATTTCTCAGCCTTTCAGATTCATTCAGCATTTATCCAGCAATTGTTAATTGAGTGGTTTATTAAGTGTCCAGACGCTGTTCAGGATGCAGGGTATAAAATAAAAAAAATACAACCAAAAGGCTCCTGGCAAAGTATTTATCTTTATGCTATATTGTTGATGCCATAAATCTGAGTATCATTTGAGTATTTTGTCTGCTTGCCAAATCCCCGATTAGCCACCTTGAATATGCTCACGTAGCAGATGATTCAGTATCTTGCTAACGTATGGAAATTGATTTGGAAGTTCTGTCCAGAGAGGAAGATCACCATCTCATCTTGTCTGACTGTTCTGTGTTCTCCCAAAAGTTTGCCACAGGGGGCATCCAATGCACTGGAGACCCTCTTTGTCTTCTTTTATATCATGAGGTTGCCTCTGGAGCACGCTGGATGCCTACTTCTCATCTCTATCTTACCCTGTGACCAACCCATCTTTTCTTCCTTTCAAAGAATTCCTTGATGATGCCCATTACTCCTGTTATTCAGAGTTTCTTTTTTGGTTATGTATTGTAGTGGAAAAATGTTGTGTTGCAATTAGAATTAATGTAGTTCTGAAGACCAACCATATTCTACTAGCAATAACTCACTAAATACCCTAATGATCAGTAAGAGGCTGTGTCAATTCCTAAATTAAAATCAGAATGGAACTTAGGCACAGAAATGGTGCAAATCATCTTTATTTAAAGGTCTGGCGGTTCTTTGCGAATTTTTTATTATGTGTTATAAACGACAGTTAGTATACTGCAATGATGACTCCATCTATCTAAAGAGCTCCCTATATCGATGAAATCATAGGTCTAGACACAGACACATAATCCCCACATAAAATCCTTTCTTTTATTAGTCGTTAGTTATCCCCTCTCCTCTTCTGTTGTTACACTATTTGTGGCTAATATATTTTTGTGCAGGCATTTAAGATGGAATTTGAGGAGTAAGACAAAGAAGGAAAGGAAAGAAGGAAGGGAGGGAGAGAGGAAGAAAGAAGAAAAAGAAACACTTGGAAAAATATTTAAATTTATCTCTCTGTAGCAAGCTCTAAAACCCCCAAATGTTGTACTACGTATTATAAACTGTGTACCATTATATTTGTAACCTCTATTTTCTTCTCCATTGTGTATGTGTGTGTGTGTTTTAACTCTCGAAATTCACAGTACTGCCACCACCACCACTACTGTTACCTACTTCCCTTTTATTATTTTGTGTTTTATTTTTAGGAACTCTCTTCGCACAAGAAACAAGGTCCTGGATTGCTTAGCAGGATGGGACAGACAGTCAGAGCTGTTGCATCCTCAGTGAGAGGAGTTAAAAACCGCCCAGAGGAGTTCACTGAAATGAATGATTATATGGGAACATTTAGCCAGGAGATTAACTTAATAGACAAAATATCTCATAGAATTTACAAGGAAGAAAAGGGTATGTAAAACTACTGACCTTAATCTTTCTCTTTGTACAGATTGTCATACATTTGCTGTTTTGGGATACATTTTAAAATTAGAATTTCAACTTAAAATTTCTTTTTGTAAAACAGAAACTTAAATCCTTTGCAAAGCTAATTCCTGATCTGTAGGCATATTTCTCTGTCTCTATTGTATATCTATTTTACAGGATCTGATTACTAAAAAAGTGGGACTAGTTATCTTGCAAAGGAAGACTAGATGACAAAAAGGAGTGAAGATATGAGATTTGGATTCAGATAATAGGTTATTAAGATTAGTACCTGGTATCCCATGTATTGAAAAGTATCTCAGTCCCTTCATTTCCTCACACCATCTCTCATTTTCCTCTTCTCACTACTCAGATAGTTTCTACTCTACTTCTGGCCCTCATCATCTTTCTCCTGGACTGTTTCAGTAACCTCCTAATTCACTTCCCTGCTTCAAACCTCTCCAGGTCTCCAGTTTATCCTCCACACAATTGCCAGATTTGTATTCTTGAAACTTGGGTTTGACTATATCCCTTTCCTGGTTGAGAAACTCCAGTGTCTCTATAAGATAAAACAGAAACCCCTTTGGCATTTAAATTCCTTCACAATTGGTCTCTTTGTAGACTGATTTATTTTACTCCATTTCACAAATTCTTGTCTTCTAGCCAAGCTGACCTGTTTGTTAAATGTATATGAAGTTCCATCTCCCACCTCCATTTTTCCCCTTAGGCTTTTCCCTCATGCCTAGCTCTTTCCTTACCTCTTCCTAAGGTTCATTCTATACTTTCCTGATACCCCCAATTATTAGTATTCCCCTTTCCTCCCTACCAGTCCCTAATTAACACACACACAGACACACATACACTATTTGCTTGTCTATAAGTGTTGAGCTTCTCTTCTACCCTTCTTTCCCCCTGCCACGTAAATTTCTTGAGCACTGAGACTGTTGCATTTTCGCCCTTGTATTACCTGAATCTTCAGAAGGCATCATGATGATACTATTGACTTTGGAGTCAAGGACCTTGGTTCAAGTCTTCAATCCCCAATGCCATCTTGGGCAAGTTGTTTATCCTCCTAAACTTTCATTTCCTCATCCATGAAATGAGGCAGTTGAATTAGATGGCCTCTGAGGCCTCTTCTAACCCTAAATCTATGATACAATGAATTTTAGTTAGAAGAAAATGCAATATAATGAACCTTGAATTTCTAGGTGAAAATCACCACATATTCTGGTGATTTTATGGACAGTGGTCTAAGTCAGGGGGCTCAATCACAGAAAGACATGTGTGAGTTCTCAGATATCAGCTTTATTTCTCTTCCTTCCATTTTCTTCCACCCTACTTTCTCCCTATTTTAAAAATTTTCTTCAACCTTGGCAGTTAAGATTTGCTCCATTGATATTTTTTTGAACAGGAAAAAAACCGTAGTCTTCTGTTTTTATAAGGTGAAATCAAGTCAATCTCTTCACTAAAGCCAGTTCAACTTAACAAATATTTGTGACGAATATAAAATGTGTAAAGCATTGTGATTGGCAATGTGAAAGATGCAATGATAAGTAGTACTTAGTTCTTCTCACAGGGTGTATGTGTGTGAGGTGGAGGTTAAGTTGGGACCAAGACATGTAATTGTGTAGGAGGAGAAGATAATATTACAGGGTGCTGCAAGTGTCTTAGAGTGATCTGAAACTATTAAAGCTTAAAAGTACACTCCTAAGACTTTGAGGGATACCCTGTACTATGGAAGGGACAATTGAAGGTAAGGATAAAGAATGTTTCAGTGTCTTCTCATTCACTTTCACTCTTTCTCCTGGGAAGTAATTTGTGGATATAGTGCATAATCTAGAATTTTGCCTTGTTGTACCTAGGAAGGAAAAGCTAATCTCTTACAGAATTTAACTTTTCCTCTTTTATACCTGTTCAATGGAAGCGTAATATCTTACTCAATTGATTTGTAGGAGCAAAGAAAGAAAGCACTTTGATCAATGAGAAAAAGCATACTTTATAAGTGGACCTCCTTTTTTCTGGTCCTGAAACACTGTGCATGAATTTTTTTTTCAAATGAAGCTATTTTTCATGCACTGGTAAGCTTGCCATTTAAAGGAACATTTTCTAAATCTTTCGAAAAGTGAAGAATCCTTAAGATATATGAATCACTAAATATTGATCAGTTTTATATATATGTATTGTCTTAAATAGCATTTTTTTCAGAGGACACTGTACTAGTAGTATACCTGTTATAAATATGTTTAATGTTCCGTTTAAGAGGCACAGGAGTAGTAATAGTAAAATATTCGAGAAGGAAATGGCAAATCACTCTAGGATCTTTGCCAAGAAAATCCCAAATGAGGTCATAAAGAGTTGGATGTGATTAAAAAGACTGAAAAACAACAGTGATGAAATGTGCCTTATCAGGATGAGTGATGCAAAATGAATTTCTTTCTGGGTGCCTAAGGTGCTGATGAGACCCAAACAATTCAAGGATTTGGGATTTGGGCCAACTCATAGGACTTGGGTTCGAATCCTAGCTCTTTTTAGAATCTGTATGTGCAAGTTCTTAATCTCTCTGTTCCACAATTTGTTCATTTCTAAAATGAAGCAGTTAAACTAGATGAATTTTCAGGTTCTTCATCTATGATCCTGTGATGTCCACCTTCCGCATTACTCATTTCCTTCTCAGTGTGCTTGTATTTTATTTTATTTTATTTATTTATTTTTGGAGGGCAATTGGGGTTAAGTAACTTGCCCAAGGTCACATGGCTATTTTGTGTGTGTGTGTGTGTGTGTGTGTGTGTGTGTGTGTTAAGTGTCTGAGTCTGGATTTGAACTCAGGTCCTCCTGAGTCCAGGGCCGGTGCTCTATTCACTGTGCCACCTAGCCACCCCATATGCTCATATTTTAAATGCTACATCAATGATTAAAATAATTCAGAAAGTACACTCTTAATCTTTCTTGGTTTGTACCTGTTTATATCATTTGGCCATTTTCTTTTGGATTCTATTAATGTGTCTTTTATGTAGATTCTTGATGCATAGATTAAATGACCTTATAGAAAGCTCTCTATAATCCCCTATATACTTAAAATAAGTATTTATACAATATAAAAGTGCTCCAGGTAGAAGTTTTATATAATACCTTGAAAATCATACTGTTTGTCAGGATATTTTCTAGGGAAACTGGATGTTGGGATAGATCTTGCAAATTTGAATTCAAAAGTATAGTGTGAACATTATCTGATTTGCAAGTTCATGTAAAATATGACATATTAGAGTGTCACTATCCAAAACTTAAGGACATTCTTTGTCCTTAGAGTGTGAAACTGGATTTCCTTAAAAATGACGAGATTATTGTTCTTGGTAGCTTTGGAAAATTGTTGTCCCAGATGGTCCATTCAGCCTGCATAGGTTATTTCATATTCAAATGAAAGAGATTTTAATTTTTTTCAGCTTAATGTATCCCACTTTAAATTATGAGCATCTTTAGAGATACAAGTTTCAGAATGTTTCTGAAATTGAAATTATAATGAACTTTTTTTTTGGCATTTTATGGCAAAAAATAGACATTATGTCCATGTTACCTTATTTTATCCTCCCCATTATGCCTCAGTCACTAGCTATGTGAACCTGATAAAGTCACTTAACTTCTCTGTCTGCCTTACTTTCCTTATCTGTAAATAGGATAATCATAGTGTGTCATGCAATTGTTTGTGAGGCTCAAATGAAATGTAAATCATCTTACAAACATTAAAGCCCTATATAAATACTAGCTCTTATCATTAGTGTTATTTTTATTATTTACTGTTAACTGTTCAGTAAGATCAAGTAAACTTGGTAATTTTTGACTCCTCTCTTCCCATTGTAAATCATTAAGTGAGATGGTTGGGGTCACTATGTTTGTTTTTGTGCCAAATTGTCTCCTGTGGAATCTTTTTTGAACTTAACTGATTTTTTCCTTTTTTTTTTTTTAAATTGAAGAAAAGCATTCTTTTTTTTCCATTAAGAATTAGCTTTTTTTTTTTTTTTTACCTTTAACTTTTTCATTAAAAAAAAAAAAGAAATTGGTCCAAAAACCACTTACTGAGTCTGTACTTAGGTATATGTCTTGTATGGGGTCACATATAATACATATTTATGTGTATACATGCATTGTATATATGTACACACACACAGAAGAGCTGATGAGGTTACTAAGTGGAGAAAATGTAGAGAGAAGACGGTCTAGGACAAAACCGAGGGGAACATCTAGTGCTTGGGAGTGTGATATATGATGAGCCAGCTAAGGAGATGAAGAAGGAAGAGTCAGACAGGTAAGATGACAAGCAAGAGAGAAGAGTATCATGAAAACCCATCGAGGAGAATGTATTTAGAAAGGTAGGTTCATCAACAGTGTCATTGTACTCACTGTCCCCATCCATGCTGTGGTCAGGTCCTGCCATTTCTACCCTTCAGACATCTCTCATGTTAGTCCTTTTCTTTGTACTCATACAGCCACCACACTGGTGCAGATACCCATCATCTTCTCTCTCCTCCACACCAACCCTCCCATTACTGTTGAGGGATCCCATCATTCTCCTAATCGTGCAGGGTAGAACCTTCAGTCTCTTACATTCTTTCCATATATCCATCTTTACATCTAACTAGCACTCAGGAACAGATTTTTATCTTCTCATGCCTGGACTATTGCAATAACCTTCTAGTTATTCTCCCTGCTTCAAGTTTCTCCTAACACCAGACTATGCTCCACTTAGCTACTGAAGTGATCTTGGTAAAGCATAGGTCTGTGTATGTCACCCTCCTACCTGTTGAATTCTAATGACTCCCTGTTACATTCAGTGTCAAATATAAAATACTCTGTTTGGCTTTTAACACTCTTTACAAGTTGGCCCCATCCTTAACTTTCTCAGTATATTTTATTCCTCTCTGTGTAATCTATAATCTGGCAACATTGGCTTCCTTGCTTTCCCTCACACATAACAGTTCATCTCCTGAGCTTAGGCCTTTTTCCTGGCTGTCACTCATGCCTGGAACGCTTTACCCCTTTACTTTCACCTCCTGGTTTCCTTCATTTCTTGCAAGACTAGTGCTTTTTATCTGAAATTTCCTTCCATGAACATTACAGAGCTTGTGTGTGCATATTTTCACATTTATCAATTACATTAGAATATGAGCTTTTGGAAAACAGGGACAGTGTTTTTTATTTTCTTCATATCCTTGGTGCTTAGTACAGTGCCTGGCATATAGGACATACCTAATAAATGATTGTTGACTGACTGCAGTGTAACAGATCTGCCAAGAAGAATGAACTGAGAAAGGGCCATCAGATTTGGCAATTAAGTGATTGCTGGAATCTTTGGAGAGAACAGTTTCAGGTGAGTGATGAGGTCAGAAGACAGACTGTAGAAAGTTAAGAAGAGAATGAGAGGAAAGGAAGTAAAAAGTGAGTGTGGAGTGAAAATGACCTTCCCTCCCTCCCTCCCTCCCTTCCTTCCTTCCTTCCTTCCTTCCTTCCTTCCTTCCTTCCTTCCTTCCTTCCTTCCTTCCTTCCTTCCTGATATGGGATGATAGTTCCCCTAGGGGATGGTAGGAACCGGTGAGGGTTTTTGTTTGTTTTAACATGAGCGAGACCAGGACATGTTTGAAAACAGTAGAGAATTCACTGGTGGATAGAGGGAAGTTGAAAATTCCTGAGGCAGGGGGAGACGATGGTAGAGGTTGCAATCTACTGGACAGAATTAGAGGAGCTGGGATCAAATTCAGATGTAGGAGGGCTGGCCTTGGCAAAGAGACAAATGACTTCATGATCTGAGATTGGGAGAAATTCAGACCTCCTTTAGCCAAACAAAGAGGCCTAGGCCTGACTGAAAACTGAGATGATGTATGTGAAAAATGTAAAACACATAAAAGTAAAGATGAACCACTCTTGTCAATGACTTAGTCATTTCAAAGGCATTCACAATATCAAGTTGGATATTGGTACTGGGCAGTACTCATTACTTTCTGAGACAGCTTATTCCATTTTTGGTTGGCTCCAATTGTTGGGGAGATTTTGTTTGTTTATTTTCCCTTCAACCCAAATATGATTCTCAGAAATTTCTTCCGATTACTCCTGCTTTTGTTCTTGGGTCCAGACAGAAAGTCCAGTTCCATTTTCCCCTATGATAACTTGTCAGATACTTCAAGATACTTATCATATCCTACCTATGGAAATAGTGAGTGATTTGATTGGTGGGACATAGCCCTAAATTTTCAAGCAATTAAAAAGCAAACAAGTCAATGAAAATATAGTGTTATTACCTTCAGATACGTAGAGAAACCTAACAAAGCTTGTTGCCAGGAATTTTGGCGAAGCAGACATCCTCTGACCTGTTTTAATGATTTAAAAAATTGATATACAATTAACTCATTGATTGTTTGCATCTATAACTGTAATTCTAAAGTGATTACAAAACCTTTTAGTAAATTAAATGTTCTCCTGTAGTTTTGCATAGGCATTTAATTTGTTCAGCAAACTATTGAATCAGAAAAAAAAATCAGTTGCTACAATAAAGGGCAATTTAAGCTGTTTTATGACTGTGTGTTTTGTTAAAAGTATGCCTTTATAATTTTACAGATAGAAGCATACTATTTTTCATGTTTATCAAATGAAATAACATATAGAAAATGGTTTGCCAACCCTAAAGTGCTTTATAAATGCTAACTTCTTATTACTATTTTAGAGGGAGGGAGTGTTAACAAGAAGTGAAAAGCAAGGACAGAAATGTATGGAAGGAAGAGGTGACATAGGCAATGATGGAAGGAGAAAATAACATGATGGCAGGGTAGAGGCTTGGTAAATTTCAAAATCACATCTTATTTACCTAGATAGTGGGCATTCAATGGAGTAATCATTTGGTGCTCTCACTCTTTGGTTAGTCCATGCATGTTTCTTATTTAAAATCTGAGTTCTACTAAAATGGACCCGTGAGCTCATTGATGTTGGTATTAACTCCAATGATACAGATTACAACTCATCTATACCGTAATGACCCATTGCAGCTCATGTGAAAGTTCTACTGTTTTTGCCACAAGGGTTCCACCTCACATACTAGGTGCCTTTTATGAGTTCTCTTCATATTGCTAGGGTAACAACAATCATACAGATTATCTATGAATACGTTCTTACTCTTTCTGTGTGACCAGCCTTTTTAAAAAAAATTCATACATTTCTTTGATGACTTCTTTGTCATCAAACATTGATTCTCCTACATAAATTCTTAAGTGTGGCAGTCTGCTCATTCCCCCATGTACTTTACCACTACCTTTTAAGTGATCTTCAACTTGAATTTTTTGGAGACTAGTGTTCTAGTCATGCACAATGAATTCATCATTAAAGGGAGAGCAAATTGGCGATGAGCCTCTCTGTGTGGTTTTCAGACAGTGGGGCTGTACTCAAAGCTTTTTAGCACATTGGAAACTTTTAAAAACTTGTGCTCTGTAGAGGTAGTCTTTGGGAATATAAGGTCATTCTTATGACATAAAGAAGCATGGGAGTAATGCTTTGTGAACTTTATTTTTGAAGCAAATGTTTATTTTTTATGTGGGATTCTGAAGCCATTGCATGTTTGCAGATAAATAACAAGTTTTTAGAGATGTAAATGGGAATATTGGTAAGTTTATTAGTTATGGCAAGAAAATATCCTTGATGATGAAAAGTTATCTAATAGTTTTGTCTCTGTTTGGCGATGCCTCATTTGACAATGCTTAAAGATAACATTTAGAATCAGCATTCTGTAAATGAATTGTGGGAAGCTAGGTGGCACAAGAGATAGAGGACTGGGCTTGGAATCAGGAAAATTCATCTTTGTGAGTTCAAACTGGCCTCAGATATTTAGTAGCTGTGTGACCCTGGGCACGTCCCTTAACCCTGTTTGCCTTAGTTCCTCATCTGTAAAATGAGCTGGAGAAGGAAATGGCGAACCACTCTAGTATCTTTGCCAAGAAATCTCCAAATGGTGTAACAAGGAATCGGACTCAACTGAAAAAATACTGGACTCAGTGTTTTGTCTTATTTTTCTCTTTCTAATTTACAACTAAATTTTGATATAGTAAGAATCCTCCTGGGGATACTACATAGAGAAGATTTTTTTAAAAAAGGAATTAAACATTCATTTAGAAATAATTTCATAAATTTCAAATTGCTTTTTAATAAAGCTTTTAAAATTCCTCTCAGTAGGATAACTATAGCAGTCTACCTGGGGGTAATTATTTACTGTCCAATGGTACAAGAGTAAGTGAAATATCACCTTAAGAAGAACATGCTTTGAACCAAATGTGCAATTAAACCCAAACCTAGATGAAATAGAAGATCTATGGTTCTTCTCTGACAACTGAATAAGTGGATGAGGGAGTTAAATTGGAGCTGAAAAGTCATTTCATATATCTATATCTATATTTATATCTATATCTATATCTATCTATCTATCTATCTATCTATCTATCTATCTATCTATCTATCTATCTAAAATTCTTTTGCTTTTTGGAGGGGGGAAGGCAAGGCAATTGGCAATTGCCCAAGGTCACGCAGCTAGTAAATGTTAAGTGTCTGAGGTTGGATTTGAACTCAGGTCCTCCTGACTCCAGGGCTGGTGCTCTATTCACCGTACCACCTAGCCGCCCCCATTTCATACATTTTTAAAAAATATTTTCTTTTCTTAAAATGTTTCCTTAACATTGAAGTATTTAGAATATAAGTCTAGAGTTGAAAAAGTTCCCTTTAAAAATTATCTATTTCCATAATTCTCATCTTATAGATGAGGAAATTTCCCCAAAGAAGGGAAGGAATTTGTCCAAAGTTACACTGGTCAGTTGAATGTTGGTAAAGTTGATTCTAATCTTGGTTTTGATTCCAAATTCCTGCTTTTTCTATCGTGTCATGGTACCTCTTTGGTTCTTATTGAATTTGGGAATTTCTTCATTTCACTTCTGGATTGTTTAGAGGGTAGGAAAAAAAAAGTAATAGAAGCTTCATTTTGTTGCTATGAAAGGAGATCATCATGGTAGGGGACATCTTGGAAAAATTTGTTTGCCAGAATTAAAAATATCCTTTGGTTCGTTGTACTCCTTCATGCTTACTGTATGTTTGTAGTTTGGCTGTTTTTATGTTGACCCTTTAAGTTTTATCTTGTCTGAGTCAGCAGGTAAAAGGAAAAATTGGTTGACTTTAATTTTTTTTAAGTTTTTTTGTACACACACACGCACACACATACACATATCCATTTTATGGAGGGAGAGACAGATGCCTCTAAGTTTGTGATTTCATTTGTATAGGGAACTCTGGTACAGACATTTCCTCTACTGATACAGGATATGTCCCGGCACTTACTCTTTAACTTCATATTTTATTGTTGTTAGAGTGGAAGTGTGAAACATGTTGACTTATTACGAGTCTCATAGTGCTGGTGAGCACAGCTGGAACCAGATTACAATGTAAATGGGAAACATTTAACAAAATAAATAAAAATACAATAAAAACTAAGTCAATATGCTGCCTAGAGGCATCCTTACCTGTGTATTAGAGGCTCCATTTCTAATGGAGTGTGACACCATTGGTCTAGGGTACTGAAAAGTCAAGGGACTTGCACAGTAATACTTAACCAGTATATATTAGAAGCAGTATTGGAATCATTGTCTTTTGCCTCCAAGGTTATCTCTGTTTTGGGTCTAATCTACAATAAAAGAAGCTGAGGCAGAGTTCTGAGCCAATGGCACCTTATTAAAGGGTTCCTGGCCCTCTCTAATGCAGTGGACCTCAGATCTTCCTCATGATCTGAGATGCCCCCTTCCTCCAGGGCCTTAGTTTTATAGTGCTTGATACCCAAACGACATAGGTGGGGCAGAGTAAAAATATAGAGTTTTATAAGGACCTTTCCCATGACCCTCCAAAACACAGAATACAGAATCCATTGGTTGACTAACAGGCTAATAAGCAGATCTTGACTGACCTGTCTTGACCTTTCAGGAGGTCCTACCAAGCCAAGTAGCACACCCATGGGCTGGTAGAAAGGCAGACCAAAGACTGGCAACCAGGGCCCCTCATTGGTCAAGTGCTCATGATTATCTCCCCATGTTGGGCAATAGAGGGGTGACAAGGAGCTGAGGGGCAACAAAAAATAGCTGCAGGCCTTGGCATGTCATTGAGTTGCCTTTGCCAAGCTGGGCTTGATCACCATTACAAGGAGAAACAAGGGAGGAGGTTCTCTTGATAGCCTCCTGTGATTAAGCAAGAGAGCTTATAGTGTGCAGTTCATAGCTCTGAGGCCTGATATCAAAATTTATAGTCACTACTCCTATGGAATTGTGTCAAACTGATTAATACTTAGTGGAATGAAATAGGGGTCCAATTAATCCTCTATCACAGTTTCGCAATACGGCCTATTAATTTAATTCTTACCATAAAAATGAACTAAAACTCTACTGAAAACTGTAGTACATCAAGTCACAAAAATAAGATTAATTCATACTTAGACTGGTTTGACAAATTATTATTATTTTTTTCCCTAGTAGATCCCTGTTGCTTATAGGGAAAAAAATATACATTTCTTAGTCTGGCATTTAAGACCAGCCATAATTTGACTTCAAGGGAGCTAGGTGGTGCAATAGATAGAATGCTGGTCTTGGAATCAGGAAGACTCCTCTTCCTGAGTTCAAATTCTAGCCTCAGACATTAGTGTGAGACCCTAGGCAAGTCACTTTAACCCTATTTGCTTCAGTTTCCTCATCTGTGAAATGAATTGAAAGAGAAAATAGCAAATCACTGCAGTATCTATGCCAAGAAAACCCCAAATTGAGTCATGAAGAGTTGGACATGACTGAAAAGTGACTGAACAACAGCAAATAATTTGACTTCAACTTTTTTCATTCTAATTTCACATTTCTTTTCTTCATATAGTCTGTGCTTCCAGACATATTTCTTCTCTACATATTATTAGAATTCTTTGTCTGCATAGCTTTCCCCCTTTTACCATATTTTAAAATATTATATATGTATGTGTCTTATATCTCCCCTCCCCCCTCCATACAGCTCACTAAATCTCAGTAGATTGTAAGCTCTTAAAATGCAAGTATTCTATTGTCTTTCATCTTTGTATCCCAAGTACATATCAGCAGACCTTACTTATGTAGGAAATCCTCAAAAAGCATGTGTTTAACTGGCTTTAATCTATAGTATTGTGTGAATGTTCTTATCCTCATAACTTTTAGACTGGAAAAGAATAGCTTTTTTAGAATAAAAAAAAACCAAAATATATTGAATGCTGTATCAAATTTCTAGTAAAGTATGTTCAAGGAAGGAAAGAAGAAAGAAATGGAGTAAGGAAGGAAGAGGGGAAATTTATCAAGTACCTACTATGTGTCGAGCATGGTAAACAGTTTACAAGTATATTAAGCACTTTACCAGTATTACCTCATTTGATCCTCAACAATCCTGGGAGGTAATTGCTATTATCATCCCAGTTTTATAGTTGAGGAATCTTGAAGGTCATAATGGTCAAGTGGGGTCACAAAGCCAGTAAATGTCTGTCTGAGGCAGGTTTTGAACCAGGTCTTCCCAGCACTTTTCTGCCGTGCTAATTTGCACAAATTACTGTTTCTGGAATTGGGAAAGGTTTTGTATTCAAACATTGTGCCAGAGTTGTGATTTTTTGACAGCTTATGCTCAGTCATGTTGTCTATTAAGACTTTTTTGTTTTGTTTTGTATCTGTGCTTCTTAGAGTATTTTGAGGAAATGAAGGAATATGGACCAATCTACACCTGGTGGTCAGCGTCAGAAGAGGATCTGGTTGACTCCCTGAAAGGGGTGGCCAGCTGCATTGACAAGTGTTGTAAGGCCACTGAAAGACGAATATCTGACCTTTCTGAGACCCTGCTTCCAGTTGTACACGAATATGTTCTTTATAGTGAAATATTAATGGTAAGTTTACCTGAGTTTACTTTTTATTTTCAGTACTGAATATAACAGGAACAAGAAGTAATTCGGGAAGAATAACCTATCTCAACTAGGTGTTTTTAACCTGGAGTATATGACCATTTCTTTTTTTTATTTAATTTGATGACTAGATTTCAGTGCAATTGATTCCCTTTGTAATGCTATGTATTTTGTGCATTTAAAAACCATTATTCATAGAAGGGGTCTCTAGGTGTCACCAGATGGCCAATGATTTCCATGACACACAAAATAGATTAAGCAGTCCTTCTCCAGGCAGAGACTCCTTTGTATGTCATAAATGCATTTTAAGGAATATTCCTTGGGTCTCACAAGATATAACAAAAAGGTGTATGGTATTGTTTCTCGTATTACACTGGGTCTGCCCTTCCTAGCTACTAACCAGTCCTAATTTTTATTTGGTTGATATACAGAGGGTGAAACATTTTTGAGGACAGAAAATCAAGATTCTTTCCTTCCTAGTCTGAAGGTTAGGAGCTTCTATGTAGCCACTGTAGTTCATAAGTATCTTTTTTGTCATTTCTTTCTTCATTTACTTGTAGATTCCATGAAACACATCAGAAATGCTCTGCAAATAGACCAATCACTCCAGTTCAGTTGGGCAGAAAAATTCATACTTTACTTATTGTACCTGTTCTGTGGACAATTGAATAGTGTAAAATTCTTTGGCTCTCAAACTAGCCTCCATATTGTGGAATTCTAGAGCAAGATGGTGGGCAGCTAGGTCGCACAGTGGATAGAGTGCTGGGCCTGTGTGTGACCCTGGGCAAGTCATTTAAATCTATTTGACTCACTTTCCTCATCTGTAAAATGAGCTAGAGAAGGAAATGGCAAATCACTCCAGTATCTCTGCCAAGAAAACCCCAAACGCGGTCATGAAGAGTCAGACACAATTGGAAAATGAGCAGGATGGAATTTTGATGGTATAAATTAACAACTTCATTTTGCAGTTGAAAGAAAAAACTACAAGGCCCAGATTTATTCTTCTATTTTATACTATTGCAAAATTATGGATGACAGAATGAGTTGGAGGGACTGTAGAGCTCACTTAATGTAAACTGAGGTAGAGATATCACATGATCTGCCTGCTGTCATTCAGTATCAGAGCCGTGCTTCCATCCCAGGTTATTTGATATTAAATCCCAGGTTCTTTTTACAATATCACATATGATACTGTGTAGAGATGTAGAGGAAGTGTAACTTAATGGATACAGCCTTAGAATTAGTAAGACCGGAGTTGAAGTTTCATATATACTGACTATGATCCCAGGCAAACCATTTACCTTCTTAGGGTCTCAGAAAACTCTCTAAGAGACTAAGCCATGCTTAGTTCTTCTCAGCAAGGCAAGGACCTAAGCTAACTCCAAAAGATACATGGTGAAAAATAATATTCACATCCAGAAAAAGAACTATGGAGTCTGAATGCAGATTAAAGCATACTATTTGCTTTCTTTTTTTTTTTTCTTCTGTCTTATGGTTTCTCCCATTGGTTCTAATTCTTCTTTACAACATGACTAATGTGAAAAGAAAAAAAAATAAGTCATGGAGAAGACGCTTATCTTTATTGGTAGAAGGAATTCCTTACTACTTCTGGCTCCCTATGCAGATGATTTGCACAGGTCCAATTTAAAAAAAAATGTACAAGGCCCTATGCTAATATTGAAGATTCAGAGATAAAACTAGTCACAGACTGTAGCTTACAATACAGTGACAGGAATAAGAAATACGTGAATAACTAGAATATGAGTTAGTATATGACTAAGTTCATAAGTGAATTCAAACAGACTGGCACAGGAAATTCAAGGAAGACAAGGTTGCTCTAGCTGGGATGGTCGTGGGAAAATGTGTTGTAATGAAATTCCTTACATGTATTGGTTGGGCTACATCAGGCCTGCACAACGTGTGGCACACCAAAGAATTTCAGGTGCCCCTAAAAAAGGTAGAGGAAAACATCCTTTACATTTGTCATGGGCCACCTGAAATCCTTAAGTGTGCCCAAGGGCCATATGTGGCCCGTGGTTTGCAAGTTGTGCAGTTCTGGGCTAGATAGTTACTGCCATCCCTGCCAGCTCTCAAATTCTTCAATTAATGTGATTCCTGATCCGTGGAAGAGGTGTAGGTAAGATAAGGGCATTGCACAAGTCAGAAATAGCTGATCACTACAGCTAATTCTGACCTTACTCTTCCTGGATTCTCACTTTCTTTGCTTCAGCTCTCCAATTCTTGGAAACTCAGTTTTATCTGATGGCTATTGCCATCAGCCCCACCTAGTAACCCTCCAGGGGCATGTTCTTTCTTCAGTCTAACCTTACTAAGGTATGAGAAACAAAAAGTTTCTTTTTAAATAAGCCAAGATAAGGTTGGATCATATTTTAGAGAATGTTTGCTAAGAGGAAACCGGTCAACTTTTATTCCTCTAAAAACAATGAAACAAAACAAACAAAAAAACTCAGTCCACAAAAGTTTACTGGATATAGAGAGTTTGCAAAATGAAGATATCTGATCTAAACTAATCTGAGGTTCCTTGATCCTCTATTTCTCTATTTCTCATGACTCATCACTCAAATATTTCCAAGGAGGAAATACAACTTTTCCCAAGGTTTTTAATTACTTTCTTCCTTAAAACTGTAAATTCTAGTTGAGGGTTACATGTTAGTTGCTGGAGATTCTGGAATCGTGGCTCCTTTTCCTTGCCCTTAGATGGTTTCTCCCAAAGGGATATCTGTCTCCTCTGTCACTGAAGAGTAATAGAATTTAATTAATATAGAATATAGCTTTGCCTACAAGCCCCATCCATGTCTCTAGGGTACTTCTTTAGTGACCCTTCACTTAGTCTCAAATGGAACTCTTCCATAAAGTCTTTCATTCTGTTCTTTTGGTGTTCACAGAATTTTAGGATATGAAGGATCTCAGTGCTCACTTTGTCCAAGTACCCACTGTGTAGCAGACATTATGCTAAGTACTGGAAATATAAGATAGTCGCTCTCCTTTAAGGAGCTAGCTTGGAGTCTAATGAGAGAGACAACTAGCAAACAAACATGTGACAGATGGGTGTGGGGCGTGTTCAGGGAGGACGAGCACCTCAGGTGTGAGGGCTTGCTGAGCCCTTTTCGGGGCTGCTTATCCACCTTTGGTATGTACCTGGCACTCACCTCTCACCTGTGGCTCCAAGAAGCTGTAGCATGCACAACAAATACACCCTGGTAAAACCATCTTGGCAGACAGCCTAAACCAGGTGGAGGGTAACTGACAGGCTTCAGACCCATCCCTGACTTAGGGGGACGTCTGCCCCAAGCATGTGAAGACTTCCTCTAGTGGGGGTAGGTGAGAACAATTTGTTCCAAAGGCCATGAAGACAGTGGATGCAGGTGCTGTGGACCTCTTAGAACTTGGTCAGAAATTGAAAGTACCAAGGTCATCACTGTATTACTGGCTGTCACCAGTCATTTTAACTTTTATCCTGCCCCCTAGACTTCGATGATGCTGCATGAGAGAGTGAGATTGAGGACTTTGTGCAACTCTGCCTCACTTCAATCCAGTTCACAGGAAGTCAAGACATATATATGATAAAAAGAGATGGGATTTTGTTGTTAATTGTGTCTGACTCTGTGATCCTGTTTTGAAGTTTTCTTGGCAAAGATACTGGAGTGGTTTGCCATTTCCTTTTCCGGTTCATTTTACAGATGAGGAAACTGAGGCAAACAGGGTTAAGTGACTTGTCCAGGGTCACACAGCTAGTGTCTGAGGGCAGATTGACTTGATACTCTACCTTCTTTGCCACCTAGCTACGCTATCCAGGATAAATAGGAAACAGTTAACAGAGGCATGACAGTAAAATTTAGAACTGTTGGGAAGACTTCTGGTAAAAGAAGGATTTTAATAAGATCATAAAGGTAGCAAGCGAGGTCAGTAGTATGCTATTCATAGAACAGCAAGGAGGCCAGCATTGCAGTTGTGAAGAGTAAACGGGAGTATGTGAGAAGGGAGTTAGAAATCCCCACTATAACATGTGTAATAAGTGGTCACTGGGCCTCTGTTTGTCAAAGACCTGTAGGCAGTCCATTCCACTTATGAATGGTTCTCATTGCTAGGAAGTACTTTTCCTTTTATCAAGCCTACATTTTTCTTGGCTTGCCAAGTCCACCCATTACTCCTCTTTCTGCCCATGGTGGCCAAGCAGGACACAGAACACATCTCATCCCTCTACCACGGGCTCCCCCCTTCAAATACTTGACATAGTATAACCAAAAGTCCAGCACACGTAGTGCCCAACAAAAGTAAGACAAAGGTCGATGTACAGCATTTCTCTTCTCACTTTTCAATCTGAAGATTTCTCCAGAAGTGTGAGCTTGCAGTCCATAATGTGCTTTAAGTGTAATAGTTCTTTTAATCTTTTAAACTTCTTCATGTTCTCCAGAATCTCATCATCCTGCTAGATCACATCCACACGCCTCCTCAGTTATCTCCTGCTTCTAGGGCCCCTTCCTTCTTCTGATTGAAGAGTGTGGAGGGTGGACTGTGGAGAGCTCCTCCCAGAACCTTCTGGACCAGGCTACATTCCCTTGTACCTCATCACACCTCCCTCTTTGGGTGTGTTTAATGCTCCTTTGATGCTGTCTTTTGCTTTTCTTTCAATTCCCAGTGGCTGGGTGATTGATTAATAAATGTTTATTGACTGAATCCCATTCTCCATTTTCCCTTGATGTGCAGGTGGTAGGTCTGAGGCAAGCAAGGCTTGATTGTCTTGGCCTTAGCAAACTACTCAAAGAGTAAAATGCAGACACACAAAACTCATGTATTTAAAAGAAAATATAATTTATGAGTAGTAACCCACTCCGGAATAAAAGACAATCTAAGCAGTTTACAAAAAAAAAAATCATGTAGAGATTCTTAGTTTCTCTATTCACAGATTTCCTTACTTCTCTCCTGCTTAGGTGTGTTCTTTGAGACTCTCTTACATCTACTCTGTATATCTCTGTTTATTTAAATGATGTCTCTCTCAATAGAATGTAAGTCCTTGAGGATGGCTACTCTTTTTGCAATTATTTGAATCCCTAGTCTTTAGCACTGCGCTTGGCATGTACAAGGTGTGTACCGAATGCTTTTTGATTTATTGATGTTGAGTTTTACAGACGCACTTCTGAATTCTTAACATTTTGTTAGTGCTGTCACTGCCATCCAGTTTGCTTCTTCAGTAACTAAGCAACATTCTTCAAGTTATAATTTACCCTCCTAATTGATCTTCTTACCTCTTCTCTATCCTCTCCAACCCATCCTCCACACGGCTGCCAGTCACAGTCCTAAAGCACGTATCCTTTTAGAATCAAATGTAAACCCCTCAGCTGCTTAAAACCCTTCACAGCCTGACTCTAACCTAAGTTTTCTGGCTGTTTTATGTATGACCCTCTTCTTACGTTCTTTGGTTTATCTAAACTGGCCTTCTTCATCTTCTTATCACACAATGTTCTGTCTTTTATCTACAACATTTTTTTAAACTATGTCCTATGCCTGAAATTTACTCCTTCCTCCCCTCTGCCCCTTAGCATCCCTAGTGTTCTTCAGATCTTAGCTTGGGTTCCATCTATTATATGAGGTCTTTTATTATAACCTCGGTTGCTGGTGTAAATCCTACTTCCCCCCCCCCCCCAATTACCATGAATTTAGTTTTCTATATACATACTCAGATACTTATTTGTTGTGTCTATATTGTCTCCCCCTACACTCAGAAAGTGTAAACTTCTTGAGAGCTGGGAGTATTTAATTTGTCTTTTTTTATTCCCAGCACATCTCACAGTATCTGACACAGAGTTGGCATTTAATAAATGCTTGCTCTTTGATTGATGCTTTTTTCCCTCACAATTTCAACGTTTCTAGCCCTTTAAAATCAAAGTTCAATTTTTCAACTGTTTTGGTTCTGAGTACAGTTCCCAGAGCTTCAAGGCAGAGCATTATTTCCTTTTATAGGCAGTAACTCTTAAAATTTGGATTAGTGCTTTGAAGCGTCTTCATTGACTTTCAAATCCATGTTCCTATTTGGTCCCCTGTGAAGCAGGCAATGAATGTATCGATATTACCTTTTTATAAATAAGGAAACTGAATGTTAGGGATGTTGAGTAACTTGATCAGTCTATATAGGTTTGTATGTATGTGTGTTGGTGTGAGGAGTACATATCATTGCATAATTGCTAATGAAATTGAGAGACAGTCAGGAGAGAGGTTAGCTAGTTATACAGACTGAACCTGACATAGTGTGATTTTGATGCCCTCAGGTAAGACTAATTCTGAGCTTGATTGGCTTATGAACTTGATTTTATCTGTTCACCCAGGGTTGGTTAGGTTCTGGGGAATTTGTTTGTGGTCCACGACTTATCCAATTGATAAACCAGAAAGCCAGCTTGTGACAAAGCAGTTAGGTGACTTGATGGAAAGGATGCTGGACCTGGAGTCAAGAACACCTGAACTCAAATCCTTCCCTAGACATTTTCTAGTCATGTGACCCAGCCAAGTCACTTAACCTCAATATACCTCAATTTCCTCCTCATCTGTAAAATGGGGATAATAATAGCACCTACCTGCCAGGACTATTGTTAAGATCCACTCAGGTAATGTTTGCATGTAAATGTGAGCTGATAACTATTACTGTTGTTGCTGCTGCTTTTGCCTCTGCTATTGCTGCTGCTATTACTGCTACTACTACTTTATAGGGAAATATATGCCACATGAGAATTGATATTATTTGTTTCCTCTTTTGTTTCCTTAGATCTTTCCTTCTTTTGTTGATCAGACCACACCAAATCCCAGTTACAAAATATATTACATGTCATCTCTAAGTCCTGAGCCTTCATGGACAGTCACAATTTCAGATAAAAAGTATACTTTTAATGACTTTTTTTCAAAAGGAATATCATTTGTCCCAGTTTCTGGTTTTGAAAATATTGTTGCCATAGTGATGATACCTTAGTATGCAGTACATGCTGTTCCTTCCAAATGAGTGAGTCCCTTTTCAGGACTAAATTATAAAGTAACCAAGATGTGTGTGGTTAGTGCAAAATAAATTGGATATAATTAAGGGATATTTCCATAAAATCATGCTATCATAGAGCCGGTTCCAAACATGTGCCTGTTCTCTGTCTTTCCTTCCTTTCTCATCCTTGAAAAAGCTCTCTCCAGCCATTGGTTCCATTTCTTCTTCTTTCTCTCTTTTAAACCCTTGCAGTCTTTCATCATTCAACTAAAACTGCTCTCTCCAAACTTGCCATGATTTCTTAATCTACAACTCTTCTGACATTTTCTCAATCCTATCCTTCCTGATCTTTCTGCAGTCTTTGAAACTGTTGATCGTCTTGTCCTAGAGAATGTCTCTTCTAGGTTTTCATGAAATTGTTCTCTTTTGTTGCTCTTCTGGTATGGTATGTCTGACTTACCCTCCTTCTTCTTGAATAGGCCGATTATCATTCATGTCACTGAAACTATGGGTGTTCCCCAAAATTTTTTCCTTGTCTTCTCTCCTTTCTCTATACTTTTGCCTTTGGTGACCTCATCAGTTACATAGATCCTATTATCATTTTTATTCCTATGATTCCCCAAACTATCCAGTTTTAGTCCTTCTCCTCAGCTCCTGTCCAGTATCACCGTTGATCACTTTAAACTATTTGTCTTGGGGAAATCTCAAACTCAGCATGTCTAAAAAAGAACTCATTATCCCTCTTCAGCCTCTCCCCCTCCTCAATCTGCCTCAATACCTCAATAATAGGTATTATTATTATTCCCATTTTACAGTCTGGGAAATTGATCAAGACAGAGGTTAGCTGACTTGCCTAGGTGAGGCAGAGGACTCTTCACAGCTCTGCTTCACTTAAATCCAGTTCACTAGCAAGTCAAGACATCACTCTCCTAATGTCATTGGTCCTCTTACAGAAGGAAAGGCCAACAGCAACAGCACTTGGTGTTTAAGATCAGATTTGAATTCAGATCTTGCTGACTCCAGGCCCAGCACTCTATCTATTATACCACCTAGCTGCCTTTTAATCATCTAGGTTCTCGGTCTCTGTTGTAATTTTCTTTTTTTTTTTTTCAGAATTTATTTATTTTTAGTTTTCAACATTCATTTCTACTAGATTTTGAGTTCCCCATTTTCTCTATATCTCTTCCCTACTTCTCACCCCCACCCCCGTTGTCAGTTTCAAATCCTCTCTCTTCCCACATTTCTAATTAGTTACCAAAATCTTGTTGTTTTTCCATCTACAACTTCTTTCAGATTGTGCTCCTTTTTCTCTACTCACAACCACCATCCTCTTTTAGACCCTAATTACCTCTTTCTTGGAATATTCCAATAACCCCCTAGTTGTTCTTCCTACCTTATATCTTTCCCTTTTCCAACCCGTACTCCATGCAGCTGACAAAGTGATTTTCCGAAAGTTCACGTCTGGCCATGTCAATCCCCTACTCAATAAATTAAAATTAGTGACTCTCCTAGGTCAAAGATGAACTCTTTTCTTTGGCATTGATAGCTCTTCACAGTCTGACCCCAGCCTTCCTTTTCAGTCTTCTTACATGTTAGGCCATAGCGGCCTCCTTACTCGTCCGTATGTGACCTTCCAGTTCTATTATATCCATGCTTTTTGTATGGGCTAGAGTCAGACCGTACACCTTAAATTCTGTTGCTTCTTACACCTGCCCTTGCAGTCTGTGTCTTTTTTTAAGATTCACTCACATGCCTCTTTCTGCAGGAAACCTTTTCTCCAAAACTTATGTTTTGTTTATAGCTATATCTATACATGCTGTCTCTCCATTAGAATGTAAGCTCCAGAAAAGTCAAGGGCTGCTCTGCTTTGTCTTTATATCTCCAATGCCCAGCATAGTGCTAGGGTGAGATGCAGTTGCTAAATGCTCGATTGATTGCTTGTGTAAAGAAGCAGTATTGTTGTGATGAATTCTTACTCTTTGGTTCTCCTCCTTGACTGGCAGCTCACTTTCTAATCATCAGTCCACAGAGTGTTAATGGTACATTTTTATAAGCCAACCTACAAAGCTCTTAATACAAACAAACTTTTAAAACTAATAAACTCAAACTGACTCCTTCTTCTCTTTATGTTCTGTTTGCCTCAACCCCCTAAAATTTGAAGGATGAATTATTAATGTTCCAGAATTTAGATTATTTACTGGGTCACAATGAATAGTTTGTCTTAGGCCTTACTTTTTAAAATTCCATGTATATCATTGTCCTGTCATTTATTCATTCAGCACTTATTAATCACCTACTCTATGTAAAGCACTGTATTAGGTAAGAGAGAAATGTGAAGATAATTCAAATAGGGACTGTCTACTTATGGAGTTTAAAATTTGGTTCTGTAATATGTGTGTATTTGTGTGTTTTAGAAATACTTAATAGCTATACAAGAAACAAAGTGCCATTTACATGAATACATGTACACATATAACAATATATATTACTTGTGTAATAGTTGAAGTACCATATAGTTTTATATATATATATGTATATATCTCATGCAACTGTGTGTATGTATATAAATACATACATATATATGTTTGTACATATATAGGCATGTGCTTTTTATAGTTACAGTCTCTTGGACAGGTTTTGCAATGCAGTTGAGTACGTTTATAATAAATTATATTCTATTAGTACTGTCTTGTGAAGATACTAGGAAACACATTGATATTCTTGATTGAGTTTTAGAGATATATATCTTTGTTCAAATTGAGGTCACAGCTTTGCCTGTTACGCACAAGGCAGCATATTCTTTATTTTCAATACCGTGATATAGATCATATTTTGTTAAAATTGTACATTAAATTGGTACCCTCAAGACTTTGTTTCAGAACTATTCTAATCTAGTAGAAATGTAGTCACCTCTTAGAGTTTGTTACTGCTAATCCATCCTATATTATTGGCTTTTATTAGACTTAATTTTGGAGGTCAATATTTTCAAACCTTGTCCTCAAAACTTTTGTGTATTCCTACTTGAAATGTATAGTCCCCTCTCTCCTGACAACAGCTGTAATGTTTCATAAGCAGATATATTTAATTACATTCAAATGGGATGCTATTTGTATCAGAAAATCTCTTAAAATGGAATGAATTTGAAGTAGCAAACCCTTTAGGCCTTGTTTTCAAGTTAACTTTTTAATGGAGAATTAAAAATAAACAAACAGGCACCAAAATGTCATAGGATTAGAGATTCAGAACCTTACACACCATTCAGTCCAGCCTCATTCTTTTACAATTGAGGAAAATGAACCTTGTAGAGGTTAAATAGTTTGCCCTTGTTTGTGTCTATGTCAGAGGTAGAGTTTACATCTGGGTTTTCCTAACTCTAAAGCCAGACCTTAATCTACAATGCCATGCTGCCTTTCTTAAAGACATTCTTTAACTGAGAATTTTAACTTCCACCACATTGACAAAAGCCCTGAATTCTAAAAACAAAACAAAACAAAAAACAAACCCCCTCCCGCTCCAAAACAAATCACCAGGGTGTCATATTGTAATCCTGCCCTCCTAATAGAAGAGTTTGTCAGCATTACTGAAATGTTCATTAATTTTACTTCTTAAGATTATTATTGAAACAATAGAGTAAATTGCAACATGTTGTATCTGCATGTTTTAACATAAAGGGAGTTATGAAAAGAAGAGACCAAATTCAAGGAGAACTGGATTCCAGAGTTGAAGCTTTGACCTACAAAAAGGCTGAAAAGGAGGTGGTAAGTTTTCAAATTTATTCTTCTATTCATATAAATTTTGCTTTTAAGTGTTTGTTAACAATACATTTTTATTCCTCTCCATTAAACATTTTTTGAAGAATTTTTTTAAGTAATTAATACACAAACTAATTTATTTTGATTATCAAATAAGTTATATATTATACTGTGGGGCCACATTCTAGTTGTGTTCTATGTTTAATGGGTGTCTGAGGACATTGTCTGCTTAAAAAGAAAATAAAATAAAACCCCCTGCTTAATCATAATCATATTAATTGATTCTGATCCTAGGTATGTGGGATCCTTTCATGTAAGAAATAAAATAAAACAGCCATACGACACTTGATTCAAACCATACCTCAGCCAAGAAAGCTATTTAACCTAGTTTTCAAGGACACAGATAGCCAGTAAGGTGCAAACTTTTTCACTACAGGCGTTATAATTTGATTGGTTTGTGGAGTTCTGAGAGGACATGTAGAGGAGTATTGATAATCATTTTAGATTATTTGAACCCCAATAAGGGCCAAAGCCTGAACTAATCAACCAGACATGCTTTGCTTTGCTCTAAAAACGCACTTTCCTGTGTCATCAACTTTAAGACCAGATGAGGCTGATCAGGAGCATTTTTCCTGTTTGTAACCACAAAAGAAGAGGATGCAAAGGACCAGACTTTGTTTTGAATAGTGGGACTTCTCTTACCTTGGTATCCTATAGACACATGCTATACAGGGGAAACACAGATATCCTGGGATCCCAATTTCCAATCGACACTTTGTCAGTTGTCTTATTGTATTTATGACTTATTCAACTAAGAAACTTCCTTGTGGTATAGTTAAATATATATGGAGACCATAAATCTGAGGGATACAGGCATCCTGAATTGGGATTATTTTAAAATGTATTTAAGCCTGGTCACTCTTTTATCAGTCAGTGAAAATATTTCTTCTGGCTCCATGATCGTGTATCTGCTACCTTTAAGGGAATAAAACAATATGAATTTATATATCACCCATTTGCCTCTTTTAATCAAACTTTCAGGTTGACAGTATATATGTGTCTGACTTTAGAGTCAGAAAAAAAAAACAAGTTCTGGTCTTTCTTCAGTCTAATACTAGCTTTGTAATCACGGACAAGCAATTATATTTTCACTCCCCTTGACTGTTCTACAATTCCTAATTTGCATTGGTGGAAGGAGTTTTCATACTGTGAGTTCCTTATGTGAGTAAAGTGTCAAGTCCAGATTGTGGGGGACATACATACATGTACATATATGTGGGGGGGGACTCGAGGCTTAATATTTTTTCCAAAGGGAGAAAAAAGTCAAAACTCGAGCTTTGTGGGGTGTTTTTTTTTCTTTTTTTAAGATTTTGGATTTCTATTTAAATGTCCGGCATTCGTTTCATTTTTTTTTTGTTTGAATTCCTTTTATGCCTGCTTTATAAACCTCCCCTGTCCTGGCAAGGTGTTCCTGGAGGTGGGGGATGGGAGCAGGCATACACTATGCCCCCAGTCTCTTGCCCATGGGGGCTAGGGGCTCACAGCAGAGCATTATTTCCCAGTGTTCTCCGGTGGGTTTGGGCATAGCCTTTGGCCCTCCCACCATCCTTCCCTCACCCTTGCACTCTCTTTGTCCATGTTACCTGTGTGAAAACCAGACAGTGAGAGGAGAAAACTGTCCACCATGATTTTAAAATAATAAACAGACCATAAAAAAAAAAAAACCTAAAACCATACTTGCTATATCACTTGAACTCCATTACTGTCAGAGAAACCTAAATTCAAATCCTGCATCAGCTTCTTCCTTGTGGTTTAACTCTGGGCAAGTCAGTTGACCTCTTAGCTTTATTTTCCCCATCTGTTCAATAGTACCACCTATGTCACAGGGTCACCTGTGTTGCATATGAATCTCATATGAAATAACATGTGAAGAACTTTGTGGACCTCACATGCTATAATTGTTTTGTAAGTGGACTATAAATGGTCATCACTCAGTAACCTTTCCTCCTTTTAAGGTCTGTACAATCCACATCTATCATCTAACCCAAATCCTGGTAGCTGTTGTTTATAGACATCCAGGACACTCTGCTTCCTTCTTCAGTGAGTTTAGTGTCTGGCTCACAATATTTCTCTCCTCAACTCCTGCCCGTATACTAGAGGACTTCAACATATATATTGACACTCCTTTAAACACTCTAACCACTTAGTTACTCAACCTATTAACTTTCCATGACCTAGACTTCCACCCCAACTCAGTCACACAAAAATATGATTATACTTTGTTCTCATCATCAACCACACATGTGCCATCTCCATATTCAAGAACTCTGAAATCCCCTTATCTGACCATAATCTATAGCCTTTTCATCTATGCCTCTGCTGAGCTGATGAAGTCACCAAAGGAGAGGATATATAGAGAGAAGAGGGTCCAGGACAGAACCTTAGTATACCAAGAGTTAGGACATGGAAATTGGATGATTAGCCCATAGAAGAAACTGAAAAAGTGTGGAATTCAGGGTGCTCAATGCTTCCGAGAGATCAATAAAGATGGGAATTGAGAGAAATCCATCAGCTTTGGCAATCAAGAGTTAGCTGGATACAATAGCAAGAGCATTATAAAGAAAAAACAACTTTGAGAGATTGGGAACTCTATTGCAGTGATAAAACATCATTCCATAAGACTGAAGGTGAAGCAGCCTAACCATCTTCTAACAAAGAAGTGACTCTAGGACTCAAAATGCAGAATGAGACATACCTTTTTAGATATGGCCAAAGCAGGGATTTTCTTTGCTTGACTATGAATATTTGTCTTGAGGGTTTTCTCTTTTCCCTTCTCTCTCTCTCTCTCTCTCTCTCTCTCTGTCTCTCTTCCTCTCTCTCTCTTTCCCTTTCTCTCTCTCCTCCTCCCTCTTCCTCCTCTCTCTCCCCCCCCCCTTTCTCCATCCCTCCCTTTCAATTGAAGTTAAAAGGTTGAAGGGAAAGAAAATCAATTAATTGAAATTGATTATTGAAATTGAAAAAATTAATTTATAAAAGAACAATGACTGGAATGGTAACTTCAGCATCAGCAATTTCAACTGTGATGAAGTTGGAAGTCAGACTATAAAAGAATAAATGAGTGAAAAGAATTGGAAGTAACCAACATACAGTTTTTTCAAGTTATTTGGCTGAGAAAGGGAAGAGAAATATAAGGTGGTACCTTAAGGGGATGGTAGGATCTAGAGTCACTTTTTGAGGATAAGGATAACTTGGATACATTTGTTGGTAGAAGGACCTGAATCACTAAGTAGGCAGAGAAAGATTAAAGATTCGATATAGAGGAAGGATGGTAAGAGGGGACCAGTTAGTCTCTTGTAGGAGATGAGAAGTGATGGCATCAAAGATATATGTGGAAGGTTTGCCTTCCTGAGAGTATGTTTAGTTTGTATTTTGATATTCTTTCATTCTCTACCAAAGTTTAGTCCTGTACTATGCTATGATAAATAGCAGAGTAGAACAATGTAGGAGCACAGGACAGAGTATGTCCAGGGTGCAGAAGCATGGTCTTTGATGGAGAAAACATCTTTCTTTATACCTTTGGATGGAGTATCAAAGAGGAAATCAGAGAACAAACAGTGAATGAAAGATGGGGAACTCTTCCAGGGAAAGATAATACAATTAATTTTGTCATATGGAACTGCTTAACTTTTCAAGTAAAAACAAGAGCCTGAAAGAAGATAAAGAGGGAAGCAGTAGAAATAGCTTTTTGTCCAAATCAATTGGGCTTTTTGTGCAGAAGAGGAATTCTCTTTATCAAACGCTCAAGATACTTTGACAACTCTTATGGGAAAGCACATTATAAAGAATGGGTCACAATGGTGATGTACATTTTCCCCCCATGTGCAAGATGTGTCCTGTATCTAAAATAAGTAATTCTAAGGGTATTTTTAAGTCTCACAGACAAAGTTCTTTTAGACAGCTTGAAACCTGAGGATTTGCTCCTGATAGGCATTCCAGTGATTCAGAAGTTTGCTTCCAATGAACGCTGGCTTTAGTATGAAGATTTTTTAAATGAAAAGGAAAAATATACTTGCGTTTCCCCTCAAATCCAAAGATTGGAAAAAATGATTTTATTCCAGTGTGGTTATGTTTGCTCTCCTCAAAGAGAGTGATCTTTTCCCTCAGTAATGTTTTGCAGACTTCAGTAACTATAGACTAGCCCCAATACTTTGCTTTTGCTCAATGGATGTATCTTATCTAAGGCATTATGGCTTATTTGTCAGCATGTATTTATGAACTAAATTTCTTTTAGTCATGCCCATAGAAAAGCATTTTATACCTTTTTTGTATTTTCTTTTTTTTTTAAAGAGGGGTGGTCTGGTAACAGCTTTTTTAGAAGGTTTTTTTTTCCTAAGAACAGGAAAAAAAATATTTTTCCATTGTATCATTGATATGGACACTTTCAAAAAATTCACATTTGAACTTGAAAGATTTACCAAGAGGTTACTCTTCCTTCAAATTCAATAGATGGCAAGGTACCCAGAGAAATTATGTCTATACAGGATTACCAAATGAAATGCATTGGTTAAATTCAAATCAGTTTATGAAGTGAATCTTTTGTTCAGGGAACTTTGAACACTGGGGGTACAAAAACAAAAAAGGAAAAGCATCTTGATTAACTTTTATTGGGGAGAGGTCATATAATACACACAAGTAAAACATATTGTGATAAATATGTAGAAAAAAAGTTTGACTTTCTAGATAGAGAAAATCAGCCTTTGGATTGAAGAAGATTTGGGTTCAAGTCATGATTCTAGCACATTAGCTGCATGATAATAGGCAAAGTGTTTAACTGTTAGGTGCCCCATTCAACGTTTTAAATTTGTAAATTGCATGAGTATGTAAATTGCATGTATGCTTTGGCAGAAGTTAGCACAATGGCCATTCTCTATGGGTATAAAAATCACAGGTTCACACACCAGAACAAAAAAATAGTAATATTCCCTCCACAATCTTCTTGCCATCTGCCTTACTCTGAAGACCAGAAACCATGCCCCGAAGACTTAACCCTTTCAGTTCCAAAGGCTGGATTGTTTGGTGAGCATCTCCCAAGGTTCACTATTGGAAGTGGGCTCTAGCCATGCTTTATTCTATTACCCCACCATCTTGCCAACTGTCTTGTAACTGTATACCTACCTTCCTCTCCCATTCCCATTCTACAACATTAATCAAATCAATACTATCATTACTTTTCAAAAGATTATAGTGATCCATATCTTTGTGGCTCTGCTAGCCAACCTCAGTAGCTTTCCAAACCATTGCATTCCTTTTCTCATACCTTATACTTCTTTCCCCCAATTAGAATGTAGCTTCTTTGAGGGCAGGAACTGCCATAATGCTTATTATACACAGTAGCTATTTAATAAATATTTTTTTTCTTAACTGTATTGGTAAAGTACAGAATAGAATGGGTTGAAAAATATGAGGAAGATCACTTATAGATCAGCAAAAGCTTCAGCTCTTGAAAAAAAAAATTGCTAGGTAGAGATGGAAGAGTAGTAGGAAACCAGGAGATAATTTCAGGCATGATGTATGTACTACATATTTTTTGCTGACCATGAACATGACATCAAAACAATTCCAAAACATTTTAAGAAGAAAAAAAAACCCAAAACATTTCATGGGAGCAAATGAATGGAATAGTGTCTAGGCATTTCACACATTTCAAGCATTCAGTGCATTTGTTTCCCATCTTTTGAGGAAAAAAGCCTGCCAGAGTTACACTGGGAATAAGCTATCCTTGGTTACTCTCACAAGTGGTAGGTAACCATGGCAACTCACCCCAGTGAGGTTGAGTGAGGGAGCAGCTCCCATATAATCACTATGGTGACCCTGGCAAGGAACAGCAGATAGACTGGTTGATCTCCATGACAACCCTGGCAGAGCTGCTCTACAGATAACCCTGAGGCTGTATCTTTAGTTCTCCTGCTGGGTCTGTGCCTAGGGCCTCCCACCAAAACATGCCTAAGGCTGCAAGATCAGTATGCATAGACACCTTCAAATGAAAGCACTAATGCCCAGAGGGGTGTTGCAGATAAAATTATAGCCAATTAAGAAAGGGATGGGACAATAAGGACTGGTCCAGACCTTCACTGCTGTGACATTCTAGGGGTCACATCAGCTATATCAGCCAACCTTTAGTATGGCAAGTAACAGAACAGTAGGAGATGAATGAGTGAACCTTTGGTCTTCCTGGCTTCTTAACTCTTTTATGACAGCTGGCTTTAGTCTTGGTGTCTTTTAGTTTGGTATACCACCATGGCCTTGAAATCAGGAAAATCAGGGGTCAAGTCCTGCCTCTGACACATATTAATTAGCTTCATATTAGTCCAGTCACTTACCCTCACAGTGCTTCATTCCAGTCTCTTAGATCATAGGTCATATAGCAGTTGTCCTTCTCCATCAGTGAAAGGAGTTTCCACACTGTAACTTCCTCGCCTGATGAAATCCCTGGTCTGGACAAAAAAAGCAAATAGTAATTAGTTTTTTGAACTCCATACATAGAATTGATGGCATTATGAAAGCTTTGTTTCTGTAGACATATCTGCCAACGATTTCAGGGTTCAGTGGATTATGAGAAGTAAGGTACTTGAGGGCGTAATACTTATGCTATCTATTTCCTGTCTTTCGAGATGATGTTTAACTGAGTGCTCTACAATGTAGTGCTTAGGCAGTGCCAATGTCTTCTTACTTAAGTGTCTGACCCAACCCTATTAGAATGAGTGACCAGAAATTGAGGGCCTGTTGTTTGATGCACTTTGGAGTCCAAGCCCAATCTGATCTAACAAAAATATGTTAAGTGTTTAGGAACATAAGGCAGCTGGAGAATGAAATGGTAAACCTCTCCAGTATATGCCAAGAAGACCCCAGATGGGATTACAGAGAGTTGACCATTACTAAAACAAATGAACAATGTAAGATAATAGACAGTGAGGCATGTTGTAGAGAGAGCTTACATCGTAGTTGGAAAGACTTAGGTTCAAGCTTGGCCTCTGACATGTTCTGTGTGATTCTGGATAAGTTACTTCACTGTAGTACTGTGCCCAAAATGGTGTTTCTCCTCACCTTTTCCCTTTAGTTTTCCTGGTTTCTTTCAAGACTCAATTCAAATCCCTACATCTGTAGGAGGCCTTTCCTGGTTTTATCAGCTTCTAGAGCTTTTCCCTCTAAGGTTACCTTCTGTCTATTCTGTGTATCTTTCACTGATGCTTTCCAGTTGTGTAACTCTTGGCAAATAACTGAGCTTCTCTGTGCCTCAGTTTCCTTATCTGTGAAATGGGGATTATAATATACTCCCTCACAGAGTGGTTATGAGGGGGAAAGTCTTTCCCTTTTAATGTGTGTGTAAATGTGACTTTATTATTATCATCACTATTGTACAGATTTAAAAAACATTGAGGCTCAGAAAAGTAAATGAAATTGTCTTAGAGGCTGCATGAAATAATGGATAGAGGAAATGTCTTAGAGTGAGGAAGACTGGAGTTCTGGTTTTCTGTGTGTGTGTGTGTGTGTGTGTGTGTGTGTGTGTGTGTGTGTTACTGTATGACCCTAAGCAAGTCACTTACTTTTTCAATACCCTCATTCAATTCTACAAAATTACTGGTTAAACGGTTACAGTTCTGCATTTGTAGACTGAATTTCCTTAATTGAACTCCCTAGTGAAGTCACTTGATAGACAAAAATAACAAGACAGATAGTTGAGACTCTTGATTTTACAGGTTGCGAAGAAAGAGAAAACTTTCTAAAGTGTTATATATTTTTAAAAAAAGAGAGAAGGGGTACAGCTAGGTGGCACAGGTCTTGAAGTCAGGAGAACCTGAGTTCAAATGTGGCCTCAGACACTAGCTGTGACCCTAATAAGCAAGTTGCTTAACCCTGATTGCCTCCAAAATAAGTAAAATAAAGTGCTATATAAAAGTGATTTTATTATTATCATCCCCATGTTACAGATGAGAAAACTGAGGAAAACTTGTTCTACTCTGTCACACTGCTTTCTATAATAGCATTTTTCCCTTTTTTATATCTGCTTACACTTTTATCTGTCAGTTTTAGCCATGAGTCCATAAGGACCAACATGACTGAATTTTTACCATAGTAATCATTTGATTACACTAAGAGGCAGAATTGGCAGATCTAATTAAGCTATCAATAATTGCATTGTGATGATTTTGTTTATTTATTTTTCACTTTTAAAATGCCCCAAGAATTATTGTATTAGCATGAACTTAGGCAAAAAGTAAAACTTTGAAGCCCTATTATCCTGGTCTTCCTGTACCACTATATTTTCAAATGTGTGCTTGCTCATCTCCCAACAAGGTCTGAATAGAGCGATCTTCAAATGGGAGTTTCCATTTCCATTTTCACGGGGTTTTGTGTGTTTGCATGTGTGTGTGTGTGTGTATTTATTCAGGTGTATATAAAATATATGGGTATACATTCATGATTGTGTGTATGTGTATCGTTTCTCACATGTGCCTCCTTCTTTTCTTTGACACTGCCCCAGTCTGCTGAAGGCCCTCTTCAGTTTGCTGCTGGATGATTGTAATAACCTCTTTTGTCTCCCTGCCTCATCTCTCCTCATTCCAGTCTATCCTCCACCCAGCTGTCAAATCGAACCTCTTAAAATACAGATCTGACCATATCACCTTTCCCACCTACCAATTTCATAAACTCCAGTGGCTCTCTATTACCTCCAGGGTCAAATACAAAATCTTCCATTGTCACTCAAAGCCCTCCATAACCTGGATTCTTCTTTTCATACCACAATCTCTTCCATGTGCTCTACAATCCAGTGACGCTGGTCTTCTTGCTATTCCTCACATAAAACACTTTCTTTGGACACAGAGTCAATAGTCAGCAAAAATTTATTAAGCACGTCCTATGTTCCAGACACTGTACTAAGTGCTGGTGATACAAATAAGAAAAAGATAGTTTCTGCCATCCAGTTTACATTCTAATAGGGGAAGGCAATACTTATATATTTGTGAAGTCCTGCAAAATATTTCCACATAAGCCACATTGCCAAAAAAAGCAAGAAAGATAAGTAAAGAAAAAAATTCTTTAATCTTCCTTTGGGGTCCATTAGTTCTCTTTTTGGAGGTGGGTAACATTTTTTGTCATGAGTCCTTCAGGATTGTCATGGGTCATTGTATTGCTCAGAGTAGCTAAGTCTTTCACGCTGATTATCATTACAATATTGCTGTAATTGTGTACAATGTTCTCCTAGTTCTCATTTCACTTTGTATCTGTTCATATGAGTCTTCTCAGGTTTTATGAAACCATCCTTCATTATTTCATCAATAGTATTCCATCACAGTCACATACCACAGCCATTCCCTAGTTTTTGGGCATCTCCTAAGTTTCCGCTTCTTTGCCACCACAGAAAGAACTGCCATAAATATTTTTGTACATGCGGATCCCTTTCTTTTTCCTTTGATCTCTTTGGACACAGACCTAGTACTGATATTTCTGGGTCAAAGAATATATGCAGCTTTATAGCCCTTTGGATATGGTTCCAAATTGTTCTCCAGAGTGTTTGAACCAGTGTACAACACCAACAGTGTCTCTGCTTTTGTGCATTAGTGTCTCTGTTTTCCCACATCTTCTTTCAAAATTTGTCATTTTCTTTTATTGTCATGTTAGCCAATCGGATGGGTGTGAGGTAGTATCAGAGTTGTTTTAATTTGCATTTTTCAAATCAGTAGTGATTTAATAATTTTTTGATATGACTATTGATAGCTTTGATCTCTTCATCTTCTTTCCCCTAGAGTAATGCATGAAACTACTGAAACTCTGCCACTATGTTCTCTATTATCTTCTCTACAGAACTGCTAAAATATTCTTCCTAAAGTGTAGGTCTGACCCCCAAGTCACTTCCCTTGCTCAGACCTTTAGTGGCTTCAAATTGCATTTGAATAAAAAAGAAATCAGCCCAATTTTAAGGCCCTCCAAAATCTGGCTTCAACTTATCTTTCCATTAAATTCTGTCTCTTATTCCAATTCACAAGCAATATCCTAGCTAGGCTGAATTACTAGCTTTTCCTTGAACTTGACATTCTATCTCCTGCCTTTGGCATCTCTACAAGCCATTCCCTGATGCCAAAAAATCTTGTCTTACTTATCTCAATTTTTAAGAATCCCCTTTTTTCTTCAAGAGCAAGTCAAAATGCCTCCTCTTTTGAAATACTTTATTAATCTACTCTCACCTCTAATACTTTTTATTCACATATGTCTGTACATGGTATTATCCTCTTCCCACTTCTAATGGAATAGAAGGTCATTGAGGGAAAGGACTTTTTCAATTTTATCTTTGTATGCCCAGCACCCAGCACAGTACCTTGCTTGCAATAGGTAGGTAGTTGCTCAATGTTTATTAGACTGAATCCTAAATCTACCTTTCTTTAACTTCTATCTATTGTTTCCAGTCCTGACCTCTGACCCCCAGGAGAAATCTAATTCATCTTTTATGTGATAGTTCTTCCAGTGCATGAAAGCAGCTGTCATATTCCATAAGCCTTCTCCTTCCCAATGCTACTGATGGCAGAGGGTCTTCCGGGGAAAATAACAACAACTTCATTAAAGAAATTATTGCTTTTACTCTTTTACTTTGCTTGAGAAATATAGAGTATTTATAGATGGAGAAGAACGTTACACGAAACAGCATGGTAGGATGATGCTAGATAAGGTCACATCATGTGGAGTGTTTCAAAAGGTGTTCATATGGTTTTCTTCAGTAAAAGTAGATGTACTAGAACCTTTAAAATTATTTAATTGTTGTTGTGGTAGTGGAAATAAAGGTCATGGGGAAAAAAGAGGAAAAAAATTTGGAGATGTCTACAAGGAGCTATGGTTTTACCAGAGTTTTCATAGGCAGGATTTGTGATTTGAAGAGATCTTATTCCCTTCGCCATTTAGCTATAAAATAAATAAGGGACTTTTGTAATGCTCAGTCATGCTCTATGTCTGTTGTGGCTTTAGTGTTTTGAATTAATGAGCTTTTGTGTGTGTGTGTTTTTTTTTCTTTTCTCTCTCACAGGGCGTCTTAATATAAATGACTGCTTTTGACACTTAGCAAAATGTGCAGAGTCCCTGAGAAACTGCTCTGGTGGTAAAAAATCTGAGCTTTTTCTCAGTGTATTTATTGTGCTAAAGGAAAATCAATTCTTTAGTTCTATTGCTTTCAATATGAATTTATGGATTTCACTACTACTCTTATTTATAAAATTTTAAATCTGTGCTTTTTAAAAAAATTTTGCTATACTGAGTACTAATAATTACATAGAATATCCTCACCACATAGCTTCCTGATGAAAAAAATCAAAACCCTGTGGAAATAGGACAAAATAAATATTGTTATCTTGTCCACTCCTGGAGACATCTCCAAGAGACTTCCATTTAGTCTATAGAGCATGAGCTCATATCCCAATAATTTTAGTAAACTACAAAAAACAATCATTTTTATCTACCTGCACAATAGTTCATTTAATGTCAAATATAAAAGTGATAGTAGGATAGCAATTTGTCCCAACATTGTTTCTATCAGAACTCCATCAAATGTAAGATATGATCAATGATGATGGGAATAGTAATAACTTTTGCATATATGTATATCTTTGAATTTTTATAAGGTATTTTGCATATGTTAACTTATGTGAACTTCACAGTCGTCCTGTGAGGCAGGTTAATACATATATCATGTCTATGTTTTATGAATAAGGAAACTGAAGTTCAGAGCCATTAAATGACTTTCTCATGGCTGTCCAGTGAATAAATGTCTGACTTGGAATTTAAACTAGGGTCTTCCTGATGTTAAGCCCAACAAGCTAAATTCAACAGGCTGTTCAGATGTCATGTTTGTTTCTTAAGCTTCTGGCCCTGCTTGACCAATTTCTGCTCAGCCTCATCCAGGACCCCTCTTAAGTTGCTGAGTGCTGGGCAAAGATGGACCTTCTTCTGCCATCTGGAAATGTTAGATCTGAAATGGATACAAATGGCATTGGGTAGATAGTAGAATGGGAATGTCTCTCACACCAACATTTCCATAGAGTATTTGTTTTATCCCCAATCAGAAGCTTAAAGATGGGAACTCCATCTGTCATTTACATTGCTTGTTGGGCCACACGTAAGCATTTCTCGTTTATATCATATTATAATGAATTCCTCTTCTGATTTTCTTACTCCTTCACCTCTTTATGGAGCAGAAGTGGCCACAAGGTCCTGAAAAATGAAAGCATTTTTTAGTAGAGCTCAAGCTCTTTCAGGTCCAATCAAGGTAGAAAGGCAGTGCTAGGTCATACATGTTTTGTCTATAGACTGGCCTGTGTGAATTTGGGGTATTACATCACTAGGGTGGCAACAGGGTATTAAAATTGTTTTCCAACCAGCAATCTTGCTTCAGTAGAAAGAGGAGTACCACAAAGATGAAATCTCAGATTTCTGAATTACTGAACTATAGTGAAAAATGTGATTATTTCTATTGCTGATGGGATATAGGTCATATTTAAATAACAAATCAAACTTCTTCAGGGGTATGAAGTATAGCTTTTCTGTAAATATGTATTTATACCTGGAATTTAAGTTTTGAAAATAACCCTGTGCCAGGGTTAAGTTATTATGTCAGCAACCAGGACTTCCTAATTTAGTGCTTTTTGAATTATGTTCAGGGAGAGGGGGATCCTAGGAGAATCTTATTATTCAAGAGAAGCAAAAGGTTTATAGAAGGAGTTCTTAACTTTTTTTCTTTTCTTTTTTGTTTTTTGTCATGGAAACCCTTGGCAGTCAGTCTGATGAAGTCTATGCACTTCTCAAAATAATGATTTTAAAATAAATAACCAATTAGATTGAAAAAAGTTACCAAATATTAAAAAAAGAGTTTATAGGACACAGATTTAAATTCAGTTTAAACTCCTGGTTTATAAGAAATCTAAAGTAGTTTCTTTAGTTCTGAACCTTCTTCTTAGCATAGAATTCAGTTTCCTGGTGATTCATAGATAGAGATTTTCCAGTTAAGCTTTGAAAGTTCCTGGAGTTTTGTTTCTGTTGATGACTCATCCAACTGAAAGTTCGGAGACACTTCACATTAGCTTTTTGTATGTGTAATGTGGATCTAGATTTCCTAAATCAAGTCAAGGATCGAGAGTTGTAAACTGTGAAAGAAAATTATCCTTTAGGTAGCTAATTAAACATCTGTTTAAAATCACCATCCATGATGTAAGCCAAACCTGATCATTGACTCATGAATTTTACAGATGACAGTTTTCAAAGTGCTTGGGTAATTTTTCAGAAAACTAGATGTAAGATATGTGGGGAGGAGGCATAACATTTTTTTTACTGATTCTAAATATTTTATCAGACAATGGCAATTTGCATTATGAAGTTGCCACATTTAGGAACACCTCATTTTAGAATGCATGTAGAAACCCAGCTTCCTACAGCCTACATTGTGCTGCATGCCTCATTTGTGTGGGGGTAGAGCAGTTTGGAGGGCAGGCGTCAGGGAAAGAGGCGTTGTCACATTTTTGTAGCTATTTTGGTGGAGGAAAATGAATGCTATGCATATTTCTGATAGTGTATCTTTAATGGTTTTATGTTGTTGTCTATGTTGTCATAGCCAGAACCATCAAATAGTGTAAAAGTCGGGTAATTTCTCACCCTGTGCTTTGTGATATGTTATCTCTGAGGTTGCTGTGAACCAGTGTTTAAGTTTGTACTCAAAGTAGATAAGATGGTTAGCAAAGATGTCCGAATTTCCTTTTTATTTAGGTTTTGTACAAATGAGGAAACTTGGTTGAGAAACTACATCTTACATCCTCCGGAGTGCCTAGGACAAAGGAAATATTTAGTTAGTTTTTTGATTGATTCCATTTTATTATGCCAGAACCAGTGTAATAAATGTATAATTTTATATATTTACACTATATAATCATATGATATAATATACTATATATTATAGCATGTAATATGTTATATCATATTTATATATTTATGTTATATATTTATAATAATAATAATTTTCAGAACATAGGCATTTAGTCTTCAGAATTTCATTCTTAACAGCTTATCATCCTTCCTGCCCTCTCTAGTAGAATTTTAGGCCCAAGAATTACTATTTTCAGGACTTTCTCTGAACCCTTTGAAATCTGTTTCCCAAGTCAAGGCTACATGTCAGACTACCCAGCGTTCTCTCTATATCATAAATTCTAAGTTGCCACAGTCATTTTACCTCCAAGATTCCCATTATTCTATCCCAGCAACTAGTTCCTTCTTGTCAGTGAGACTTAGATCTAAAAGAGTAGTTCCTTGTTATTTTCTCTTCCTTTTGAAGAATGAAGTTATCATTAAGGTGAATCTAGAAATTATTACTTATTCTTCAGTCCAAGAGAGCAGATATGTGAATAAGTTCCCCTCATTTGTACTGTACCTCCTTGTGAATTTGATGTTCCAAACTCCTCATCTAGCCCTAAATCTCTCCATGTGGTTTGTAGTATATGCTTGACGTTCTCACTTCCCTCGCCCTGTTGATTTTGTCAAAATATTTCCCAAAATAGCTTCCCAAGATGCTGTAACTTCTTATTATGCAATTCTATTGTATCCCCTCTTTTCCTTATCCTGTTCTTTGAATCAGGCACACCCTTTCAGAGCCAAATCTTTGTTCTAATCTCTCCAACTCTGAGAGATGCCTCTGTGGTAAAATTTGCTTCCTAGTGTTAATCTCTCTAGTTCACTTTCATAGTATCCATACATTATGCATTTCTGAATAGCCATATGGATCCAGAGGCTTTATCCTGGGTTCCCTTCTTGGATTTATCTCTTGTTAATTTCTAAATATTGACTGTTAGTCAATTAGCAAGTAAAAAGAAGTGTTCTGATTACAATAAGGAAAATGCAGTCCTCCCACAAGCATTTATTAAGTGCTTCCATGTGAAAGAGAAACCTCTTTCCCCTAAGCAAATTACCATTTATTTTAAGGAAGTGTTATTCCTATTTTTTTTCCCATCACCAAATTTCTAAATCCCGCAGGATGGGAGCCCTTGTACAGGTTACAGGTTGACTTTCATTTGTGGGAAGGACTTGAGGTCAAAATTATGAGCAAAGTTGAAGGAATACTCTTTGGTTTCTGAGCAAAATATAGAAACCATGAAGAAATTTTTTCTCCCTTCTATTTAAATTTCACAGGGATTTGAGAAACACAGTACAACTAACATTCATTAAATATTTTCTATATATAAAGCACTGTAAGTTAAATAGGATATTAACTATCAAATGCGCAGTACAATGGAAAAGAACTTGGTCAAGAATAATATAATTTTCTTTTAAAATGAAGTGACTTTTTAACAATAAAATTTTACTATTATTTTTTGTTTTTATATCATTCACATTCTTCATTTTATCCCTCTCCCTTCGCCCCTTCCCCACCCCTTCCAGAGAGACATTTCTTATCATTAATATTAAAAGGGGTAGGAGAGCGCAGGGGAAAAACCACCCTAAAATATTAGAAAAATATGATGTGTTTTGCAATGTTCCATACCTATTAGCCCTAACCTCACCAAAGAGATGTATTTCTTGGGAGGAGAGGAGGGGAGGTCAAGGTACATTTTCTCATATGTCTTTCTTTGAATTAAGATTAAAATTTAATGTAAACATATTACAGATATCAAGCCCCACTCCCCACCCTTGTGGATTCTTATATAGAATTTTTTTTTTTATAACTGAGGACTGTTATTATAGACTGTTGAAGAATATAACATTTTTATTACAACAAACCATTAGTTTCAGTTGCATTTCTTATAGAGGGCACTGTCTTGTATAAAATGAGGTGAGCAGGCTTAATTTCTGCCTCTGGTCTAAATACTTGTACTCTGAGACGGACAAGAATTATGTAAAGAGAGGTAACAATGACTAGGGAAATTGCTACTTTGGGGGGAAAAAACTTTGCATCAAGTATTTCCTATAAGGGTCTGATATTTAAGAAATAGAAGGAATAAATATGTGATATGTTAGTATATATAGACCCAGAAAACCTAAGGCAGTGTGGTATAATGGATGGAGAACCCTTCTTGAAGCCAGAAAAACCATTGTCCAAGGAATATAACAGTGACTGTGTGACCCTGGACAAGTCCTCTCAGTAACTGGGCCAGTGATATCAAACTCAAATAGTAATAAGGCCAATAAACCCTATGTAAGAATCCCTTAGGATCACATATTGATTTAGAAATCATATATTAACAATATTTTTGTTCTGTTATATCTTTATCTATTTTATTAAATATTTCCTAGTTACATTTTAATCTAGTTCAGGCCTTTTAAATGTGTTTTCTTTAAGACTGTGAGCTACAGATAAGGTAACTTTCTGTTTTGATAGAGGGAATTTCTTCACCCAAGAGTTCCTTGTACCAAAGAAATTCTAGGCTCCTGTGAAATCATTGTATCATTAAAATTAACAAATAGTTCTCAAAAATATAACCTGGAAACTATTAATAACCATATGAAGGACTGCTGCAAATCACTTACAAAAGCCCCCACTACAAATGAAAATAACTTACAACATGGTTCTTGACTTTTCTGTCATGGACCCCATTGGCAGTATAGTGAGACCTATGGACCCTTCCTCAAATAATGTTTTTAATAAATAAAATAAAATAACTAGCATTATAAAGGCAATCCATCATATTAGAATATAGTTATTCAAACACACACACACACACATACCTCTTACTTAAGAGGTTTTATAAGAAGCAAATTTGCAAGGAAGGCAAAAGATAGAAATAGCCAGTTTAGGAGGGGCTATGGAAAATTTGGCATACTCATTGTGAAGGGAACTATAACTTGGATGACCTAATCATTTTGGGAAGAACTTGAAATTATGCTTTAGCAAAAAAAAAGGGTGACTAAAATATCCATATCTTTTAACATGTATTCAAGGAGATCAAAAACATAGTCTCAAAGATACCAACATATTGATAGTAGCGGAAATATGTGTGTTTGTGTGTGTGTGTGTGTGTGTTAGCAAAGACCTGCAGACAAAGCCCAATGGTGAATGCCTCAATAAATTTTGGTACATGAATGTAGTGGCATATTACTGTGTTATAATAAAAAGTCAATATGAAGATTTTAGAGAAGGTTGGGAATACTGGTGTTAAGTTAAAAAAAATAGAACCAGGAAAACTATATATATATGTGTGTGTGTGTGTGTGTGTGTGTGTATACATATATATATTCTAACTAAATATAAATGGAAAGAATTTTTAAAAAAGGAAACAATGCTCTGTAATTTAATGACTAAGCATGGCCCTGGAGAAGAGCAGAAAAATTATATCCCCTTCCATTCTTGGAGAGGAGAGGAGCATATAGGTATAGATAATTATTTAGACTGCTAGACCTAACTCTTTTTTTCTCCCTGCTTTAAATTTTTATTTTTTGTTTCAGGGGATACCTCCTGTATAGGATATGGGTGAGGAACTATAATCTGAAATGCAGTTGTTGTAAAAACAAAAGATAACAATAAAAATGTTTTAAAAATCAAGTCAGATATTTACAATTGAAGACACACCATGGCAAACTGGATAGAGAGCTGGCCTCAGGATCAAGCAGAATTAGGTACAAATCCACACTCAGACACCTTCTATCTGTGGGACCCTAAACATATTTGAACTTTCAGTCCCTTAGGAATCTCCTAAAACTAAAAGATGTAACTACATCAGTAGAGGGAGTGAGTTTTCCTTTTCCACAAAGTTCCCCAAAACACTAAAGTCACACGCACAGTCCCAATTTCTATCCTATCTACATCTGATATCAGCAAAATAATAATTACATCTTATGGTTTGGTTGAAGCAATAGGAATTTTGGAAGTTATGCACTCGGTGAATTGCTTCCCATTTTTCAGTTGCCTGTTTTGGTGAAAACTTTATGTAGATTCCATTTGAAAAGCAGTTTAAAATGATGGAGAGAGGGGGAGGATTTGGTTAATTGGTCCAAACGTGATATTTTGCCATGACACTGAGGCAGAGGAACCTATCCTTCTTTATTCCTCAAGTCTCAAGGTCAAGAAATACACAATGAGTAGTTAAATGTTGAAATTTACCTGGGAAATCATATGTTCAACTAGGCCACAAAATAGTTTACAAGTCTGTGGAAGTCTGAGAGAGAGTTAACTTGGAACTGTCCTGTTAAAGTCTTCCTCTGGTTCTTCTTCATCTTGGTATGAAAGTGATACTTGATTCTTAAAACTATGCCACTGGAACTCAGGCTCTGGGAGATTCTCCTTTAGTGAAGATATTGCAAGTAGAGGTTCAGAAAACTGTTTTGTCATTCACTGCCTAGTTTAACTAATTTCTCAGAGGTCTATTGTTAGGTTAGCTATAGAGTGATGACTATTTTGGGCCTCAGAAACTTTTTTTTGTTACTGTGTCTCCTTGTCTTGCTTAGGCTGGAAGTACAGTGGTCACTCATAGGCCCAATCCCACAGCTGATCAACAGCAGACCTGCTCCATTCAGCCTTCTTTAGGCAGTTTGATTCTCCCTAGCCCCACAGAGGTTGCCATATTGGTGCCAGACTTAGTGAAGACACCCAATTAGCTTTAGTTCCACTGCAGCTTTGAACTGCCAAACTCAAACAATTTAGCAACCCCAGCCTTCTTAGTAGCAGGGACTATAGATGTATGCCACCATATACAGTCTCATAGTTGTAAGGGGGAGCTGTAATCTGTTATTGAAAGGAATACCTACAAAATAATGGATATTTCATGTTTTAAAGAAGTAATATATTAAAGAAGTAATCTAAAAAGCACAAAAATCAGTGTATGACATCTACCTTGGATGATAACTTATTTTTTTTCAGACAGAGAAATATGAAAACTTACAGTTCTGAGGCTTTATCCTTTAAAGACATACTTCATTCCTATTTAAAGGCTTAAAAAAAACAGGAAACATATAATTCGGAGGCAGAAACAAATATGGAAAGGCCACCGCTGACTTTCTCTATTATCCAAACAAGACACTTAACTCTTTTTGTCCTTTGCATATTGTTTCAAATTATATTCATGTCAAGGCAGTGATTTGGAAGTTTGAATTATATTTTGTGGTGTTCTGAGTTATTGTTTCCTTTTATAGAAAGACTCTGGCAGAATCTCTCTTTTTTCCCCATCAAATAAGTGATGAATTTCAGTGCTAAAGGCTTCTATTTGAAAAAAGATTCATTGAAAGGCATCTCAAAAAGAGATACAGCTTGTTAATCATGCCCATGCCTAAAGAGTGGTATGTAATCAGGAATGTTCAAGGATCTGATTCTTCAGACACATATTTCCTTTCTCATACTTGAAAATACTATAATTTTTTTAAAGAATGCTTCTATTTCTCTTCTACAATTAAATTAATACGTTTTTTCCCCCAGAAATATGTAACTGTCACATTAGGGCTGCTTTTTAAAAATAATTGGTATTGTCTTGTGATTGAATGGCAATCTAAAATCCCTATATTTAGGTATTGTACATTCTGCTGTATTTCTGAGAACTTAAAAAAAAAAATCTGTTGGCTTTTCTGAATACCAGAAAGATTTTACCATGTAAATGAGCATATTACTCTGTTGATTTTTATACTATACTGAAAAATAATGAAAAATCCATATAGAAAGACAACATTGGTGATACATATATTTGCTTATATTTACGTATATGCATATATTTGATTGAACATACATATGCAAAGAAAGTGATTTTCATAATACTAATAAGACCTTGAAAAAAGGCACCTTCAGTGTTAAAATAATTCAGTAAGCAAGATAGTTTGCAAATGAACTCTATGGAAAAAATCATGAGGAAAGCAGCTAAGGAGATATGGTTGAGTCTTCATTATATATTATCTAGGAGGGATATCCTAGGATTCTTGCCTAGCTGTGTGTTGGAAAATTCTGCCAGACAGACCCACGAAGGGCAGGGATCCTTGACATCCTTTTTGGTACTATCTCCCTGCCTTCTATGGCAGAAGGCCAACTGAGAAGGAATAAAACATAACAGACTTTAATTGTCCTCTATAGAACATTGTGCTAAGTGCTGGGGGAGATACAAAGATTAGATGAAACATGGACCTGTTACCTACCCTGGAGCATCTTATGACCTAATAGGAGGATATGATATCAACAGAAGGTATAATGCTCTGTATTATAAGATAAATGCCAAGTTGAAATGTCTTGGAGGTAGTTGAACATGAGAATCAGGGATATCCAGAGATACAACTAGATCCTTATTAGTATAAATAATGAATCCCCCAAAGTGGTTACATGTGTTCAAATTTTCATCATTCAAAGTTATAATTATGTGAAATATGGTAATTGGTTCCAGCCCAATGGAAATAAGCAGTACAAATTCGAATAATTCAGTAATAATTCAGAGGATTCATTAATGATTCACATTAAAGGGAACCTAGCTAAAGTTAAATCTGGATGTATAAACTTGGAAAATAGAAATGGTGCACTAGAAATGGTACAGTAGTTGAAGCCAGAGAAAGTGACGAAATTCCTGAATGAGAAATGGTAGAGATATAAGGATAGATCTTTGGATAGTAACCCTATTTAGAGGTTAGGAAAAAAGATGAAAGTCTGGTGGAGGATAAATTAGATAGGTTTTTTTTTTTAAATTATCTCTACTACCTAGAATGGTCCTTGGCAAATACTTGGCATATAATGGGTCATAGATTTGTAATTGGAAGGGATCTTATAGAGTTATCGATATTGAGTCTAGTGCCCTCATTTAACAGGTGAAGTACAGAATGCTTATTGCTTGGTAAGAGAACTATGAAACCAGTGTTTCTGAAGCTGACAGAAGAGAGATTGTGAGGTAAAGATGGAGATGGTGACTCAGAGGTTCCCAAACTTATTTGGCTCACTACCCCCTTAAAAAAATTACTCAGTGCCCCTCCCTCCTTAGATTAGGTTAACCCTTATTTTTGTTCAAGGTCCCCCAGTAGCACCTGAGGCTACTACCATCCCCCTGGATCATTCCAGTGTCCCCCTCCCTCACCTCCAGGGGGTGGTATCACCCACTCTTGGAACCCATGGGTAGATGATAAGTTATACCAAATATTGCAAACAAGTCAAGAAGACTGAAGATTTAAAGGGGTTGTTTGAAAGGTATAACTTTTGAGAGAGCAATTTCAGTGTATTATTGGCAATAGACACTTGATTGCAAGGATTTTGAGAATGTGGATACTAAGGAAATAGAGGAATCAGATTTGGATAACTTTTTTCAAGGAGGACATTTTTTTGGGGGTGGGGTGTTTTTGGAGGAGGAAAGGTGGAGCAATTGCGGTTAAGTGACTTGCCGAGGGTCACACAACTACCATGTTTCCCCGATAATAAGACACTGTCTTATTATTTTTTTTGGACAGAAAAACACCAGAGGGCTTATTTTCAGGGCAGGGCTTATTTTAATGAACATTGACAGCAATGACATGTGACTCCTCTACAATTGCTTTCTTATACTCAACAGTATAGCTCTTCCTTTTTGTACTCATGTCTGGGGGTCAAAACAGACAGAATAATAAAATTATGACCATCAGTCCTTCTTTTCACTCCATCATGCCCCCTGAGTTCTTCTTTTTTCCTCCATCATGCCCTTTTTATCCTCCATCATGCCCCCTCACTCCCGCTTACAGACTGGGTTTTTATGTTGTCCTGCCTCAGCTCTCCTCCGCGGCACTGCTCTCAATGGTGCCAGCAAGCAAATCACTGAGGAAGAACAGGATGACGCGCTCACTGCTGCAGCTCTGATTGGATGCAGCTCGGAGCGCGGCGTGCGTTTCACCGGGGGGGAGGGGACGGTGCATACAGAGGGTACCGTAATGTAGTGTGTAGCGCAGGGGATCACCTTCACTACAGTAGCAATCTCAATAGGGCTTATTTTCAGGGGAGGGCTTATTTTAGAGGAATCTTACACAGTAAGGGGAGGGCTTATTTTCGGGATAGGTCTTATTATTGGGGAAACACGGTAGTAAGTGTTAAGTGTCTGAGGCTAAATTTGAACTCTGGTCCTCCTGACTACAGGACCTGTGCTCTATTCACTGTGCCACCTAGCTGCCCCTAGGAGGAAATTTTTAAGGGAGAAAATATTTCAGTGATGGACAGGAGAGAGATCCAGTAGAAACTGAATCTGCAAAGGGACAAGGGAAGAATCTTTACACATAGGGAGAAATGAACATGATTCCTTCTGTTTTCTCTTCCAAGGACAATAATCTTTGACTGCAAACATCAATTTTTATGTCACATTTATGTCACATTAAGGTTCACAAAGTACTTTATATGCATTAATTACAGAGTAAAATCTCAAGACTTTCATGACAATCTTATGAATAATATGGTAATAAACATAACTATGCCAACTAGATAATATAGTAAATTTAGTTGAAATTTAGAATTAGTTGAGTTAGTGAACTTAAAGGATAGACATTAGTGGGTCACTGTCCACTTGGAGTAGTGTCTATAATGTAATGTTTCAAAGATTTATCTTTGGATCTGTGCAGTTCAATATTTTTTTTAATGCTTTGGATTAAACTGTTGATAGAATGATTGTCACATTTACAAATGAGTTGAAACTAGATAGGATACTTATCATTACTGAATAATATTCAGGATTCAAAAAGGTATCAACAGGATAAAATCATGGACTGAATTAAAAAAGGTTAAATGAAAAGAGCTCCTGGATCATAGGATTCTAGATTTAAGAGCTGGAAAGCATCTTAGGGGCCTTCTAATCTATCGACTTTATTTTACAATGGAAACCCAGGAACAGGAGGAGACTTACCCGGGGTCACATGGATAGTAAGTAGCAAAGCCATGATTTGAACCTAGGCTTCTTGACTCAAGCCAATGATTTTAACACTATATTTCTCTTCTGGATCTGGGAAGCTGAGTTTATTTGCCAAGATAGTCCTTTGGTCCTTGGTCTTTGGTGCAAACTGGGAAGTCTGTGACTGACAATATGACTTTGGTATCCCTCTAGCAGTGATTATTGCGGGCAAGTCATCTCCTGGGAATAGCCCCCTTCTACGAGCTGATTGGCAGTCATTTGCAGCAGTCTGTATCACTTTTACAGATAACTGTAACTTTTGCACCTAGAAGTCCCCACATTCTTTGTAATATAGATCTCTTCTGAGAAGCAGGGTGGAAAAGTCAATAGGTAGGCTAAAAGAGCATAGTGAGATGTATACTGAAAAGGGTTAATTGATTTCCAGTAGCATAAGACAGAATCTATATCACTGCCTTATCAGATTGCTAGAGACTTTAAATACAAACCAAAGGCATTTCTCTTTTATCCCCTGGGCAACAGGGAGACACTGAATTTTTTTTGATCAGGGGAGCAATATTTGATATTTATTAAGGACTTAATATGTTGGAGGCACAGAAATAATATAGGTAGAGTACTTTAGAAAACAAACATCTTATTATAGAGACCTATTAAATGCATGTATATGTAGTGTATATTTTATTTTAAATATGTGTGTACATGGTATATATGTGTATGTACTTTTTGTTTCTAAATATGCATATATGTGTATTTGTATATGTATATATAATATATAATATGTATACTGTACAATGTATTGTTATCATACGTTATATATACTGTTACTGTATAAATAGTATGGATAAATTATTACCATAGTAATTTTCCATGTATTTGAAACAAACGGCTAGTAGGAGCAGGAAAGTTGTCCTTAACAGAACTTAGAAAAGTGGAAAGTTTCTTGGAACAATCTTCTTGCCAGAAAACTTTTAAAATTGTTTTTCCACATTAAAAAATGTTTCATTCTATTATACATCACTAAGTCCACATTTTAGTGTTAGCACATAGAAGAAAATTCCAGTAGAAAAACTTAGGAAGTGATGAGTAAATGAAAAAAAAAAAAAGGCTTGTTGAACAAACATCTGGTTCATTTAGAAGTTTTGCTGTAAGTATTTATTGAGAGTCCAGGAGGAGATGACAAAGAAGAGGCCAGAGCTTAGGACTATGAGTGATAGAGGAATTAAGAGGTAGAGAGATACATTCATGATAGGACTAGAGAACAGTGCCAGTGCTGTCAAAAGAGCATATCGAGGGGGTGGGGAACCTGCGGCCTCAAGACTACATCTGGCCTTCTAGGTCATCAAGTGCAGACCTTTGACCGAATCCAAACTTTGCAGAACAAATCCTTTTATTAAGAGGATTTGTTGTTCTGTGTTGAGTTCCTAGAGGGCCACTTGTGGCCTCAAGGCTGTAGGTTCCTCACCCTTGATATAGACATTGTGTTAGGCAGTTAAAATTCTCTTTGAGTATGCCAACAGTGCAATTGCAACCCAACCATGAATTTAAATTTCATTTTTTTTTTTTTTACAAAGACTGTGAATCTTTATTCAGATCAGCAATTCACATTCCTCAAGTCTCGGACTTTGGGTGGGCCTTTTGAGGGAGAGGGAAAGGACAGAGGAGAGAAGAGAAGGGAAGGCCAACCCACCTCCCTGGACATCTCCTCCACCCCCTAATCCTGTCTCAGGCCACTGGATAAAGAGGGGAATAGGCGAAAGGGAATGCCAAGAAGGTAGGCCCCTGCCAAGGAGAGGCCTACCCCAGATGTGTGGCTTTCAAAGTCCAGCTGTGGCCAGGACAGCAGCCACAGAGGCCCCTCCCTATAAATTAAGTCCCCACAATAGCAAGGCTGGGGGTGGAGGAATCAGGAAGAACAACCTTGTAGAAGAGAAATCGGTCCCATGTCAGCTCCTTTCAAGACAGTGCCCTGAACCCTGGCCTAAAGAATGGCTGTCTGGGGGCAAGATTCCCAAATGAGAGGACAAACCAGGGTGGGAGAATGAGCAGGAATGTTGAAGGGGTCAGTACCCCAGTTTTGGTCCAGGAGAAGGGAGGATGGGGGGATTGGTCCAGTTTTGCTGATCTGGGGGACAGGGAGTGTATTACAGTAGATTCGTGGTGAGAAGGCATTGCTTAGTGCCTTTAGGCACAACAGGAGAAGCAGTGCCACCAATGGATAGGAGTAGGCAGGGAAGAGGAAGAGCTGGAACAGAAGGGGCTTGAGAGTCCCATGGGCTTCCTAGGAATGTCACTGCTAGAAATATGTTAACCATTCAAGGGAGGGTGAGGAAGGGTGGTGACCAGAGGATCTGCCGTGGTGTCCCATATCCAGTCATGTCTGCCTAAGAGGCCTGTAGCAGCAAGCACCCCAGCGTCCCCAGGGTGGCTGCCAGCACAGGTTCTTGGATCTGCTTTGATAAAGGAAAGCAACTCAAAATGGGTTAACAAGCTTACTTGAATCAGTCAAATATGTATTGTTTACCTAGTTCAGGGGAAAAAGGTTAGCACCCCAAACTTCAGAGCATACAGGCAGAATTATCAAGACAGAGAAACAGATCAAGTAGACAGATTTCCAAACTGTCCAACCATTACATCCAGACCAAATCAACATCTGGGTTTTTCAAAGCCAGGGGCTCTCAACAATGGCTTCCCAGAATTTTATCTGATTAAATCACAGAACACTTCTCAAAGTGAGCCCCAAAACAAAGCTACACATCAGGGCTTATATAGCCTTCTCCTGGCTCAGAGAAGGTAACAACCTTATTGACTCACTGGCCAATCAAGAAGTATCTACTGAAAAACAAGCCTCCCACCCCAGGCTCCAGGTGCACTTTAGCCTAGGGGCAGGGAAGATCTTTAAATTTACATTCCCATTACAAGGCCCCACGGTTGGTGCCCATCTGCAGCCCCATGACATTCTTGCCCTCCTGCAGTTGGTTATCTGTGAAATTTCAGGGATTCTCCTTGGACTTCTTAGGGAACGATCTCTGGAGAAGAACCCATCACCCCGAGCCACCACCAGCCCACCCAGGTTCATCAGTGTCCGATGCACACATGCCATATTCTTTCCTTCCCAGAGGTCCACAGTTTGGAAGATAGCAGTGGCATTGATTCCATAACGCTCTGCTGCCTGTAGGAAATGAGAAATCTGTTCCGTCTGTTTGAAGGCCATGCCTGAAGCCTGAATCTTCTTTACCGGGCCCTGGCCTTCAGGGTATAGCCCATTGATGACCTCACACAGCACTATACCATCTTTGAGTCAGTCTTGAAAATTCTCTTGCCCAGGCTGAGGCCACCTGATATCCCTGCAGCACTGTGTGGTAATACACTGAATGAGAATCTGTTCCCTATCAGCATCACACTGCTTCTCAATTTTCCACTGTACCTCCCTGGCTCAGTCCATAAGCAGGTCCCCTGCTGGCCATTCTGAGGTGGTGATGAAGGTATCTTTAGCGAGAGGCAGTGGATGGAGAACTTAACCGGCTGGGGCACAGTGCAGTAAGTGGCCCATGAAGTTAAATTTCACTATGTCCTAGGCACATTCATATAGCGCTTTGAGATTTGCAGTCATGAACATATATCATATATCATTTGATCCTCAGAACAGTACTATCAGGTAGGTACTACATTATCAACAATTTACAGATGAGGAAACCAACAGTGAAAGGGATTTGCAGAAAGTGTGTGAGGCAGGATTTGAACTCGGGTCTTCTTGAATCCAAGACCAGCATTCTTTACATATTCCCTAGCTGCCTAAATCATAGAGAGCTGGAGTGTCAGTTGAGAGACCAATTAGTCTATCCCATTCGTTTTACAAATGAGGAAAGGGATCTTCAATGGCTTATCCAAAGTCATATAACTAATGTATAAGAGACAGGATTTCAACCCCAATCCTCTCATTCTGGAGCCAAATTCTTTCTCTATGCCAAGATGATCCCTTAAAAAAGTTGACTAAATTATCTTTTCAGAGGATCATAGATTTAGAGTATAAAGGAACTTTGGAGATTGATGAGTCCAACCTCCTTATTTTATAGATGAAGAATATGAGCCCTCGAATGGTTAAGTGACTTGCCCAGGGTCACCCGGGTAATGAGTATCTAAGATGGAATTTAAATATAATGTTTTTCTGACTCTAGATCTAGTTCCATAACTGTTACATGACCTAGAATTCATATAATTTCTACCTAAGGAGCATGCTACCTGCCTATTGCATTCCTACATTGTCTTACAAAGGGATTATTTTGCTGGATAGACTTTCTTATCCAATTCATTCCAATTTTATACAGAATAATAAAGCCTCAATTTTTTCTTCTTCTTTGGTTTGTGTTGATTTAATTTTAAATTCTGCAACTTCTAAATTTATATTTTCTTTAACTCGAGCCTGAAAATAGTACTAGGGTCAGAAAAAAGTATGAATGGGGAGAAGGGGAAGAAAAACAAAAGTCAGGTAGAAGAAAGAAAGGCATAAAATGAGAGTTTTTAATAAGGCATCATTAAGAACGTTCTGTTAGGAGAAAGTGGTGGGTGATGATTCAAAGATCAATTTTTCTAGAGGTGGGACAAAAAGGCAAGGTCAATTTTAAGGTTGAAATAACAATCTCAAAGCATGTGTGGGTTGGTTACATTGGGATGTACTGTTTGATGAATACTGTTTTCATTCCTTTGTGGATATTTACAGATAAATTAAAAGGATTTTTTGTAGTTAGTGTTTAGTTTATTGAATATAGCAGGTGTTGTGCAGAAATTAGGCATATAAAGTAAAATATTGTCAGAGGAGAATGTTCTCAAAAAATAAAAAAAGCAAATCAATTCGACTAAATAATTTCAAATAAGCATATGAGACAAACTCTTCAGAGCTGGTACTACACATTCAGGTAGATTTGTCAGATACACATGTTGTACTGGTACATTACCAATTTGCCATAAAAATTTCCCCATGGTATCCATTATTTAATGGGTCATAATTATCATGATTTAAGTTAGACACATAGGTCTTGGCCTGGAGTGCACAAAACCAAGATGAAGACAACCATGGGATTGTGATGGGTTAGTCATATGGATAGATCATCTCAAGTCCCTTATTTTAGGACTGGCTTGGAATTGAGAGTGGGAGTCTAGGACAGAATCAACCTGGGCAGTCGAGCAAAAATGTTTTTTTTTTTTTTAAGTACTATGAGCATAAATCTACTTCCCAGGACACCTGAATAAATTGTGATGGGATTCACATGCTGCTTTCCATTTCGTAGCTGTTTGTAAGCTAGGCTTGTTAGAGGTATGTAGTTGATATTCTGTTTTAGGTGCTATGGTTTGTGATGGAATAATTAGCTCTTCCTTTAAGATGAGCACATCATTCTAATCCTCTTCCCCCTTTTGTTTTTCCGGTGGCTTGTTTCTTTTCTAATACTTCGGTGAGGTTATTTCCTCACCGTGTGGAGAGCATCCTTTACCTACACAGAGTTACAGTTTTGTAGACAGTCTTTCTTTTTGTCAAGAAAACCCCACGGACAGTATGGTCCAAGGGTTATGAAGAGTTGGACGTGACTGAATGACTGAACAAGACAATCTTTTAAGAGTTGAAATGAGAAAAAAAAAAAAACCCAAAACAAAAACTGGACCACATAGCCAAATCTCCATACTTAGCCAGGCTGGTCCTGAGGTGGGAGACATACAGTTTGTCACCAGGTCCATGTGCAAAGTCTTTCCCTATTGCTAGGAGCCATGAGAACTTGCATTGACAAACTTGGAGTCTCTTCTGTACCACACTGAGACTTCAAAGGAAGAGTCATTTCTTAACTTCTCAGAAACCAGCATCTTTACTTTTACCCTGACCAACAGTACAATATTGAAAGACATCATTCAGGCATCTAGGTGGTGCAGTGAATAGAGCACTGGCTGTGGAGTCAGGAGGACCTGAGTTCAAATGCGGCCTTCGACACTTGACACACTTACTAGCTGTGTGATCTTGGGCAATTCACTTAATCCCAGTTGCCCTCCAACAAGCAAAAAAACAAAAAGACATCATGCTTGGCTCAGAGGTTAGAGTGCTGGGCCTAGAGTTAGGAGATCCTGAGTTCAAATGCAACCTCAGATACTTACTAACTATATGACCTTGGAAAAGTCACTTAACTTCTTTCTGCCTCAGTTTCTTCATCTATAAAATAAAGATAATAATAGGACCCGTTTCCAAGGTTATTGTGACACTCAAATGAGATAATAATTGTTAACTGCTTAATACAGTTCATGGCACATAGTAAGCCATATATAAAATTTTCTATTATATTAATGTTCTGTATTATTGTTATTGTTCTGTTTACCAACATTTTATCTATATTGCATATTTATCATCTAAGAAGGAAAAAAGATAATATTTACCAGAAAGTCAGGAAATTTTTATACTGTTTAATCCAAACCTTTAAAAAAATCGTGCTCATATTCCAGAAGTAAGAAACTTACTATTGATAAGAATCAATTTGTCTCATGGTCAGTAGTCTCTTTATTCCAGAGATAACTGGAGATAAGTGATACTTATGAAAACTTTTGGCATGAGCAAAAGAATAGTTTGGCAAAGGAAAAATAATGGAAGACAGTGTGTGTGTGTGTGTGTGTGTGTGTGTGTGTGAGAGAGAGAGAGAGAGAGAGAGAGAGAGAGAGAGAGAGAGAGAGAGAGATGACAGCAAAAGAAGGGCAGAAAACAGGGGAATGAAGCATTAGTCAATATTATTAGAGCATCTCAACCAAAAAGTTAACCTGTCCTCCCTTTTCCATTTCAATTAATTCAATTGGGTAAATACATGTATGCCTAGAATAGTAATAACCTTTGAGGACACAAAGATGAAAATGCAACAACCTAATATATGATAATATGAAGTATATACAAATAAATATAAGATAAGATATAATAGGGGCAAAGGGCAGGGTCCAGTCAAAAAGATCTAGGATGTTTTGAGAAAGGGTTTTAGCTTTATAACAGAACCTAATTAAGCATTCATTTTCAAGTTAAATATTTTTGTAAATATATATTCTTTGTATCAAATTACTTTATAGAAATAAATATAAGTATCTAAAGATCTTGGGAATCATGTCAAGAATTATGAGAATGTGCAATTGTTTGAGGATGTATCAATGTTATAAAACAGGATAGGATTTTCACTTGAAAATATAACTTTTTAGCTAGGGGGACCAAACAAGACTTTTTTTTGGCTTTTTGGAGGGGGGAAGGCAAGTTGGGGTTAAGAGACTTGCTCAAGGTCACATGGCTAGTAAGTTTTAAGTGTCTGAGGCTGGATTTGAACTCAGGTCCTCCTGACTTCACTGTGCCACCTGGCTGCCCCAAACAAGACTTATTAAAGAAAGTGTTACTTAAGCATGCCTTGAAGGGAGAAAATACTTTTATCAAGAGCTGAGGAAGGATTGTGCTCCAGGTTGGGAAAGTGGCCTGTATAAATGCAAGGAGGTAGGAAAAGTAAGGATGAGACTATGGGACAGTAAATAGTCAAGTTTGGCTAGAGTAAAGAGTACACGAAGGGAATTTTTCCAAATTGAACTGTACAGAAAGATTGGAGACTATTACAGATAGTGTAAAAAGGTAAGCCAAAGAGTATCTATTTTATCTTATAATAATAGGTAGCTATTATAGTTTTTTGAGCAGAGGAGTTGCAATAATCAGGAAAGTACATTAAGATACTTATTTTAAAAACTATGTGAAGGCTTAACTAAAGGAAGAGTGAAGGCATATTAACCTATGATTAGGTCCACATTACAATAATCTAGGTGAGAGGCAATTAGGACCTGAATCGTAGTGATGGGAATGGAATATAGAAGTGATTTAGATATGAGAGATATTGTGGTCCCACCACTGAAACATCAGCTTTGGAACCTTTGGGGATGTCCTTGATGTCTTCCTGCATCTGTGACCTCATTAATAGTCAAGCACTGTCAATTATTTCCCAATTTCAGTCTTCCCTTCATTCCTTTCCCATTATCAGTACCCATTATTTCAGGTCCTTATTATTTTGGTCTAGACCACAATAATAGCATCCTAACTGGCCCTTAGGACTACAGCTGTCTTCTTTTTCCAATCCATCTGGGATATTGATGCTCAATTTTCCCAAGTTTTCACTTTCATCATGCACTTCATTGCTCAAAGACCTAATCACTCTTGCATGCTGGATAAACCTTGTTACTTACCCTGGAATTCAATGCCTTCTATCATCTAACTATACTGTCTACTTTTCTAGTCTTTTCTCTTACATCTCTCTATCTGAAAGGTGGTAATAAGGAGGGAGTGAATCTCAGTCATGGAAAATAGCCTGTTTCTGTGGATGGAGGAAGAAAAGAGCATTTTTTTAACCCTAGTAATTCATGAGGAGTATCTTCCAAGTTTCCCAGTCTACACTAATAGAAGTAATACCCCCAGCAAAAGCATAGATCCTTGAAATATTGAAGAAAGCTTATGACTTGTCCAGGGTCATGCTGCTCGTAAGGGAATGAGAATTTTGGTCTTTTTGAATCAAAGTCCAGTGACTCTCTGATATATACATTTATGTATTTATATATGAGAGAGTCACTGGACTTCTCATGGACTACATATATATATATATATAATGCATTATATAAAATGGTGATGATTACAATTTTCTTTATTTCATGAGAGATTGCCTACTTTATCTTTGGACATATGTATTCACATGTGGGCATCACATAGTGTTAATTATACATATCTTGTCTTCTTAATGAAATTATAATATTCTAGAGGGCAAGGCCTATGCCTTTTATTTCTTTAACTTCCTTAAAGTGCTGAATATAGCCTTTCCTATATTAGGTGCCTAATAATGATTTTTAGAAAGAAGGAAAAGTTATCCCATTTAGAAGGAGATAATCTCTTTAGAAGTGAACTCCCAACAGATCCATTTCTTGTGAAAATAATTGAGAAAATGACTGGATTCAACTGGAGTTAGAAGATGTAGGCTCCAGAACCATTTTCAGGATTTCCTAATTCTGAGCAAATAACCAAGCATCAGTTTACCCACCTGTGAAATGGTGATAATAGTACCTGGCACTGTCTACAAGATTTTGTGAAGATTGTGCTTCATAAATATCTACTATGAGTGAATCTCACCGAATGTGGATGATACGCCAGTCAATGAAGATCCCACCCAATCTCCCACTCTAGTCTTGTATAACTTCTGTCTGTACTCTTCCATAGATTTTCTACAGAGGATCCACTTAACGTACTTCCTCTGGGTCTCTTCCAATTTGGTGAGTCTCTCAGGTTGCCCAACTGACTCACTTTGCTCCCACTATGACTGACCCACTTTCTTTTTCTATCATTCATTTATTCAATGATATCCCCTATTGTATGTACGGTAGTCACTGTGCTGCAGGTAATTTACTTGAGCCCTCTGTTTATTCATTGCCCTGTTGGACACCCACAACTTTAATTCTTTAAATTTGTAACCCTTGAGAAACTTGAACATATGTTGAAAAGATGTGTCTTTATACCAGGAAGCAGCTTGAGGATCCTTAAAAGCATTGCACAGTTTCCCAAGGGCAGTCCATTCCACTGTATTCGTCGTATCTACTTCCCAATCCAATTTGCCATTCACTAGAAGCGGTGTCTACTTCTTATTTATATACTTGCTGTTAAAAATAACTCAGTGGATTGGCCATCAAATAAATTGGCCATCAAATTGTCAATGACTGAAGAAGAGGCATTTTTTCCATGTCATTGCAAGACTGATATATTTCACGCATAGCATTTAAGAATCCATAAAGTTTGGGGATTTGGGGCAATTAATGCAACATACACTCCATACAACAGCATAACCTTTTTCCGTTTAGATCTTGAACATGAAAGTGGTGAGCACCTTTGGAAAACCTCCACCTTCCTGTTTTATGTCTCACTTAATGTGCATAATCCGATGTCTAAAACTCAGTATGTTTAAAACTGAACTCATTCTCTTTCACTATAAACCATCCCCTCTTCTAATCTTCCCAGTTTGTTGAAGATACTATTGTCTTTACAGTGTCTCAGGTTTGTACTCTCAGTGATATCCTAGATTCCTCACTCTCTCTCTTACCCCCACATATCCAATCAGTTCCCAAATCTTGATATTTCTACCTTTATAACATTTCTCATATCTTGACAACTTATCTTCACTCATACTCAGATTAGACCCTCAGCATTTCTTACCTAGATTATTGCAATGTTGGGTCTCCCTGCTTCAAATCACTTATATCTTCACTCACATATTGTTGCCAAAGTAATTTTTCAAATTCAAAGATTAACCATGTGATGCTCTTACTTTGCCAGCTCTTATGACTTCCTCTTGCCTGCAAAATAAAATATAAACTCCTGATTAGCTTTTAGAGCCCTATACCACCTTGGTTCACATTTTTTATCCCCCTCCTCTTCTGCTCCTACCCTCATACTAGGGGGACTTCAACACACATATTGACTCTCTCAAATACCTTAACATTTAGTTTCTCAGCCTCCTTACTTCCTGTGACCTACTCTTCCACCTGTCTCAGCCATTCACAAAGATGATGGTCATAACCTTGATCTTGCCATCACCCATAAATATATCCTCAAGGAACTCACAATCTAATGGGGGAGACAACAAGCAAAAAAAATATGTACAAGCAGGATACACACACATGTGCATATTTGACAGATTGCCATAAAGATTGGACATGTGATTTCATCAATTGAGGGAGCTACTGAGTAAGGAAACACCCTCTCCCAATGCTGATTGCCTTCTCTGAAACTTACAGCTTAGAGAGTTGTCTAGAGCCCTGAGTAATTAAGCAACTTGCCTCACAGTGGCTGAGCCAGTATGTGTCCGATGCAGGGCTGGAACCCAAGAATTCCTGGCTTTGAATTCAGCTCATCAGGCCCTACACAGCATTACCTATCTGATAGATAAATAGCCTGTTTGCATAGGGCACGAAGGCTTACAAGGTTGCTGTATGAACTTCCTTTTTGTTTTTGGTCACATTTTCCATTCTATTATAATTCAATAGGTGAACTATATTTGAAAGCTTTGAATTAATTGAATGTAGACAGAATATTTAAATATCTTATAACCCTAAAATGCACATCTCTGTTTGCTAGTTTGCAGTTTTCCCAACACTAAAGCATAGCACTGCAAAACAAAACAGTTATTTAAAAAAATAGTTCCTAAGCAGTAAATATAACCAGGTTTACAGAAAATGCACTTAGGTGTTTTAATGAGCTGAGAGAATAGTGGTTGGTGGTGGTTTGTGGTGTTTTCATTTTTTTTTAAGAAATAATTTTTTCCTCCAATTTTGAAATTTCCTGCCCAGTACTGACTTCTGTTATAATTTAAAAAAAAATTAAATGTAGCTGTTATAAACTGCCAAATTAAATTATTGTTTATATACTAGGTCTCTTATCCCAACACAAGAGGGCAGTACTTCAGCTGTTTTCATCATAGACATATTTTTAAGTGCTCTAAAGGAGGAAACCCAGTACTTGTGGAGGAGGGAGACAAATTTAATTTTTTGCCTTCCTATTGATCAACCTCTCCAATAAAGTTAACTGTTTATCTTAATTCATATTTCCTTAATCAGATATCTATTTTACTCATTTATGATTGTGTTTTGGATACTTTTTTTTTGCTTGTTTGTCATTCTCTACTGTTATTTCTAAATAAACATGCCCCAAATAATTAATTTGAATAAAACAATTTAGGACATATTAAAAATAATTATAATTTCCCCAGTGGTTATATGCAATATGACCAATATCTGAAAAACCAGTAGACCAAAAATCAAAGATCCAAATCTCAGAAATAGTGTTATTCTATATTTGTAACTGTGACTAGGTAACTTAAGTTGAATGTGGGGGTTAATCATGAGAATTCTTAGATCATATTGATGAATTTAGAAGGTGCTAAATTATTTGGATGGTTCTGGTCTGGTGATAAAGGGGTTTCTGGGTAGTTTCTGATTCCAAAATCCAATCCTCTGGAAGAAAAAAGAAATTTGAGCACCCACTCACTGTTCCTCTAGTAGGCAGGAAGTTTATATGATTCTTTGAGGTCAAAAAGGACTCACCAAAAAGTTGAAATGTAAAGTTACCTTTCTCCTTGTCTAGGTGTATCTCAGGTATGTCGCCTTCATTTCTAGAGCTGTCACATCACTGAGAATATATGCTTCCTATTTCTACTCCACTTATTCCTGTAGTACTATTCTGAAGTCTTGGTGTTCCTAGAAGAGAAATTCACTTGGGGATGCCACATTAGCATCCCTCTTTTACTGGGCCCATATGTCTTGATAGTGAAATGTAAAATACAGGTTCCTTCTCCTATATTGTACATTTAGGCCTTTGACATTCTTCGTGCTTTGGGGGGGCCACGTGTACCATCTTCTTCGTTAAGAAACTACCTCTGCCTTGGAATTCTAGTTTTCTCATAGAAGGTCTGATTGTGGTTAAACTTTGGGTTCCTAGAAATGCTGCCACCAAGGAAGGTGCTGCCAGGAAATCCCCCTTCTCTTGCCATCAGGAGCTTCCCAGAAACACTTAATAACTCCTCATTTCTTTTCTTTCTTTCTTTTGCTTTTTGGAGGGGGGAATACAGGGCAATTGGAGTTAAGTGACTTGCCCAAGGTCACATGGCTAGTAAGTGTTAAGTGTCTGAGGCCGGATTTGAACTCAGATCCTTCTGACTCCAGGGCCAGTGCTCTATTCACTGTGCCACCTAGCCACCCCCTAACTCCTCATTTCTAAAAGAAGGCCTGTCTCTAGTATTCTGAGATTGAAAGTTTCTAGAGAGTTATTGGTACTGCCATTGTCCAGTTCATACTCAGTTTCTACTCTGCAGGAATTCTTCTCCCTCCTCAAACTCTGACCCCCATCTTTGATAAGAGATTAGATTCCACCTTGGTCAAGTCACTTAACCCCAATTGCCCTCCAAAACAAACAAACAACAACAACCAAAAAGAGGTTAGATTCAGGTTGTTTAATGGCTTGCCCTTGAGGCAAAACTTCAACAGTCCTCTGAGAGCAAGGGTTCATGGACTCTTACCACTCAGACCATTTGGCACCTCTCTTGCGGGCTACTCCGTGTTCTAGTCACATGTGCCTTTATCACTTCCTCACCAAAGTTGTGCTTGGGCGCTCAAAGCCTAGGAAGTTGAAATCCAAGAACACTCAGTACTTGAAAGCCCAGTTACTTCTTTATTTGAACTTAAAACTCTCAAACAGTAATAGAAGTACAGCCAATAACAACATGATTTTTGGTAACATTTCATAAACAAGGTGCTTTAAAAAGCTGGTTTCTTTATTTGAATCCTGAGAGTCCTTATTCCTGAAAGCTGTGCCTCTCTAAATGTAGCCGAAGATCTCATTAGCTCTTTTGGCTGCTTTATCACACTGCTGATTCATATTCAATTTACAATCCATTATAACCCTCAGATTTCTTTCAGGAAAAAAAAAATATTTCCTAATCATGCTTCTCTATATTATACTTTCAGAGTTGATTTTTTGTGCCTGGGTTTTCTATTTATCCCCTTTGAATTTCAGCTTATTAGATTCATCCTAATGCTCTTTCTGGATCCTGACTCTTTCATCCACTGTTAGTAATCTCTTCTAGTTTGGTGTCATTTACAGATTTGATGAGTGTACCATAGATGTCCTTATCCAGGTCACTGACAAAAATGTTAAATAGTAGAAGACCAAGTACAAAACTCTGGGATACTGCATTGGAGATCTGATGCCACTGACACGGAACTTTTCACAACTACTCTGCGCCAGACCATCTAATAAGTTCTGAAGCCATATGACTATCTTTGTCTGGTTCTGGTATTATCTCTTTGTTTCTTCATCTAATCTAGTCTGAGGTGCTTTACAAGTGCATTGATAAAGTCTAGGTAAATTTTCTTAGTAAATTTTCTCTTATTTGCTTCATCTACTGCTTTAGTAGTCCTGTCAAAAAAGACATAAGGCTAGTCTGGAGTGAATTGTTCTGATGGCATGAGGACTCTTTGCTATCACTCCCCTCCCTTGATATTCAACAGTCCTCTCTTTAATGATTCACTCTAGAATTTTCTTAGGAATTGAAATAAAACTCACAGGCTTATAATTTGGGGGCTTTGTTCTTTTCCCATTTTTTGAAAATTGGGGAAACATTGGGACTTCTCCAATATTGTAGTAAGTCTTTCCTTTTCCATGATCTTTCAGATATCACTGACAGTGTCTTAGCAGTTATACTTGTCAATTCTTTCAGGATTTAAAGTATTGTAGAAAAGGCCCTGTTCAGGCTGGTTCCCTGGTAGTTTGTTATATATTTAAATCAGGTAAAATTCAACAGTTGAGGAGATTTACGTAGCCATAATATGGGAAGGAGCATTGACCATGATAGACCACCTTTCAAGCATCAGAGAGGTTCTCTAGCTCTTTGTACTCAGGAAATTAAGGAACAACATGGATCAAATCATGAACCTATTAAATATCAATGATAAGAGTTCATATCTTTCAAGGAAAAGAATTAGCCTAACCCACATTTTAGGGAACTTGGGTAGATATCCCTCCTTTATTACTGAGACATAACTCACCGTAGATAGGCAGTGTGAGTTCTTCAACAGCAAATGAAATGATAAAGCACACGTGCTATTTCACTGCCTCCTAACTTGTATTGGATATCAACTCCCTGTTAAACATTTTTGTTTTCCAATTAGCAGTGTAAAGGTCATTGTCTTATGAAGAGAAAATCAAAACAGAATACAAACCGAACATCTCTGTTCTCTCTTTGTCGTCCTTTATCATCCACCCACCCCAAGCAAGGTTCTTTGTTTACCTTGCTCCTCCTTTTTCTTCCCATTGAGCTTTAAATAATATTTTTGTTGTCATGAATCTCTTTCTCTTTTCAGTTCCATTTCATTCTGTGCTTTATCATTTCTTTTGCTCTTTTTATAGTATCATGCCATACTCTTATGTGTTTACCTCTGCTCCCTGACCTTGTTTCCATTTTTGGCACAGTTGTTCATTCATTTAGCTGCTTATTTATTGATCGATTCATCCATTCATCTATCTATCCATTCATTTAAAAAAAATCTAAATTGGTTGGTGACTTCCTTGTGCATCCATATGTCTCTTTGGACAAATGCCACTTTTCCTTTCTGGTGGAATTGTTTTCCATCATTCAGAATTTCATTCTTGAGTATCTCCCTTCTTGGGGTGACTTCCCTCAAAGCAATTCCTACTTATATTTCTTTTGAATCCTGCAGAATCTGCTCCCAAATTTTAATTTGCATTCAGATTATGCTCAGATGTCCTCTCATTTTGTAACACAAATTTTAGGTTGAAGTGATCACTTTCCCTCAAGATTTCCATCATTTCTACCATATCATACTACTAAAAGCGATTTTGATCTTTTCCCCAAACTCCTCATTTGATTTCTACTTCTGTCCTTGGTAGTTCATAGTATACTTTATTGACAAAATTACTTCTGTTTGACCTTCCCCTAAATATTCTCCATTATGATCCTTGCTCTGGTTCTTGAATTTCCTCATATGAATATATTTTCTTAATATGTAATATTATCTCATCCCCACCACCTCTTACCTATCCTTTTTGTTTTAAATTAGGTATATCCATTCAGAATCATAGTCTGGTCATAGGCTTCACCCCATCAAGTTTTAACCATGTCTAGGAGGTCAAATATGGTTTCTTGAGTGAGGACTTCTAGTTTCTCCCAGCTGTTACCTAAACTTTGTGTTTTTGTGTGTAGACACTTTAAGTCACGGATTTTTACAACTAGCTCCTTAATTGGATTTTGTCTCCTGTGAATTTTTGAGTATTTCATATTCTGCTCTTCCTTCTTTATAGAGATAGTATCTAACTTTGGGGTAAGCAGTCTTTTCTGTATTCATTGTCCGGTTCAAGACAACAAGAAAATGCATTGTTACCACCCTACCAGGAGTTAGGCATATTCCATCCCTCTCAGAAATCTGTCAAATTTATATTAAGCTGTGATCCAGAAATCCAAAAACTTTTCTCAGACATCAATTTCTAAGTCACCTGTTTACTTCCTTAATTATTTTTTCTCTTCTTCATCCCTTCCTTCAATGGGTAACAGGGAGGAAAACATCTGGGCCCCTTAGTTCAGCTTCTTTCCCAAGTCTGTGTAATCATTGGCAGTACTCTGCAGTTTCCTACTGGTAGCTTCATTTGTGCCCATGTGGATCACCAAATATATATAATTGTCATCTATTTTAATAAGTTTGGGATGGGGGAGGGAGGTTCTCTGTTATATCTTGCATATGTGCCCAGGAAGAAAACAGACCTCTTCATTTCTGTTATCAAATTGGCAAATAATTGCCTCTGTCCCTGAGCAGGGAATCATCAACCTCTATGCTTTGTTTCTTTTTTTTACTTCTTAACGGATGATCTTTTGTCTGATGGTTTTTGTGGTTCTGCTACATTCTCTGAAGGATGAGCAAAGCATCCAGCTCATCCTCTTTAGGATGAGCTCAGATCTATCTTTAAACTCTAATTTTAAGCTAAATTTGAGGTGGAATTTAAACCAAGATCTCACCGATTCCATGTCCAGTGTCTTATCCACAGACCACACTGCCTTTTCTCTTGAATAGCTCTTGGGTCATATTATATCCTCTTCTATCCTCTTGGGCCTATTCAGAGCAGTAGATAAAGAATTAAGGGATAATAGCTGTAGCCTAGAGACCAGAATCCAATGCAGAGAAGATATTCTTGTATGAGCATATATTGCTGTGTAGACTACATAGTAACCCCAATGCTGCGTTTGCTGAATTGAATATATTTGAATACATATGTTTCATGGATTTCAAAGGAGAAAAAGATTATTGAGGGAAAAGAGGTAGAAGAATGATCTCTAAGCAGTAATGCTAGGAACAAAGCGTATGCCAACCTTGCTTCTTGGCCTTAAGAATCCTGGGTATAATAAGAAGGAGTAGCAGGACTGTGGCACCCTTTGTTCAAATTAAGTCAGGGAGAGGGGGCAGAGCCAAGATGGTAGAATAGAAACAGGACTTCCCTGCGGCCCCGGCTTCCACCTCCTCCAATACATGTAAAAAATGACTATAAACAAATTGTAGAGCTACAGAACCCACAAAGTGAAAGAGAGAAACAAATCTACTGCTGAAGGCAGCCTGGCAGGCTGGCAGGAAGGGGCTATTGCACTGAGCTGGGAGCCAACCCCAGCCCCGCGTGAGCCCTGCAGTTTTGGCCCTAAGGCAGTTGCTATCAGCAGCAGCCAGAGCAGACTTTAGGAGAGTGAAGCACCAGTAGCTGTGGTGGTTTCCAGACTTCCCAACCCATAAATGCCAAAAGCAAAGTAAAAGGACAGTGTGAAACACTGTTGGAACAGGGGTGGACAGAAGAGCTTGGTTGGACCCCTGCCTCCAGGGTGAGAAGCAGTAGAGATGCTGTGGATGCCTCAGGAGCTTCTGACCTGCAGATTATAGGGGGACCAAGCAACCATTCAGAGGGTAATTAGTTCTGCTTTAACTGGTCTTGGGTGGAGGTCCTGGGGTGTGTGACCAGGTGCCAGAGCCTGTGGGGCTCCAGAGAGGGTGTCCTCCTAATTGCTCTGGCAGCTGCGAAAACCCCAACGATCTGGGACAAAGCTCTCTTCATTCTGAAAGCAGAGTTCTACTGTGGCAAAGAGTTCAAAAGTCAAGTAATTGACTGGCAACATGAGAAAGCATAGGAAATGGCAATCCTACCATAGATTCCTTTTTCAGGGACAAAAAGGATCAAAGAATGGAATGGGAGGAAGACAGCAAAGTCAGAACTCCTGCATCAAAAGCTCCCAAGAAAAATATGAATGGGTTACAGGTCATGGAGGAGCTCAAGAAGTATTTTGAAAACCAAGTAAGAAAAGTGGAGGAAAAATTGGGAAGAGAAATGAGAATGATGCAAGAAAATCAAGAAAAGTGAGTCAATAGCTTGACTGAAGAAAATAACACCTTAAAAAAAGACTAATTCAAATGGCAAAAGAGGCCCAAAAAGCCAATGAGGAGAAGAATGCCTTAAAAAGCCAAAATTTCCCAATGGAAAAGGAATTCTAAAAACTCACTGAAGAGAATAATTCCTTGAGAATTAGATTGGAGCAAGTAGAAGTTAATGACTTTATGAGAAATCAAGATACTATAAAATAGGTCCAAGCAAATGAAAGAATAGAAGGCAATGTGAAATATCTCATGGGAAAAACCACTGACCTGGAAAATAGATCCAAGAAAAATTATTGGACTACCTAAAAGCCATGATCATAAAAAGAGCCTAGACACCATCTTTCAAGAAATTATCAAGCAAAATTGCCCTGATATTCTAGAACCAGAGAGCAAAATAGAAATGGAAAGAATTCACTGATCGCCTCTTGAAAACAATCCCAAAAAGAAAACTCCTAGGAATATTATGGCCAAATTCCAGAGATTCTGGATTGAGGAGAAAATAATGCAAGCAGTCAGGAAGAAACAATTTGAGTATTGTGGAAACACAATCAGGATAACAGAAGACCTAGCAGCTCCTACCTTCATGGATTGAAGGGCTTGGAATATGATATTCTGGAGGTCAAAGGAGCTAGGATTAAAAGCAAGAATCCCCTACCCAGTAAAACAGTATAATGCTTCAGGGGAAAATATAGTCATTCAATGAAATAGAGGATTTTCAAGCATTCTTGATGAAAAAACCAGAGCTGAACA
>NW_027187275.1:5319957-5329449 GCF_028583685.1 Petaurus breviceps papuanus
TGTGTGTGTGTGTGTGTGTGTGTGTGTGTGTGTGTGTGTGTGTATTAAGTGTCTGAAGTCAGGTTTGAACTCAGGTCCTCCTGGCTTCATGGCCAGTGCTCTATAAACTGCACCAGCCAGCTGCCCCTGGAACTCAAAGTTTTAAAAACAAATATGTATTAAAAAAAATGAATGTTAAAATTTTTTTTACATGATATTGGGAAATAATGAAATTAAAAAATTTTTTTGCTTTTTGGAGGGCAATTTGGGGTTAAGTGACTTGCCCAAGGTCACACAGCTAGTTTTTTGTGTTAAGTGTCTGAGGCCGGATTTGAACTCAGGTCCTCCTGACTCCAGGGCCGGTGCTCTATTCACTGCGCCACCTAGCTGCCCCAAAAATATTTTTTAAAGTTAAAAAAAATCCAAAGTAAAGTCTCTAGTAGAATAAAAGTTCATTACTGCCTTACATTTGTGAATGTTATCTATGCCTTTCATATATATGTACATGCACATATACATACATGCATACACAGTGTGTGTGTGTATTCTCAAAGCCTAGCACAGAACTTGGTGCTAATAGATTCCTAATAAATGTTAATTAATTGGTTTGGATAAATTAAGGAAAAGATATTTATTAAAAACTATGTGTCAAACATTGTGCTGAGTGTTGGAGATATATAAATAAAAAACAGACAATCCCTCAAGGAGCCTATGGAAACAATATATATTGGGGGATGCAAACACAGCAAGGTGGTGCAGAGGATAGAGTATTGGACATGGAAAAAAGAAGACCTGAGTTCAAATCTAGCCTTAGAGACTTACTAAGACAGGTGACCCTATGCAAGTCACTTAACCTCTCAGTTTCTGTTTCCTCATCTGTAAACTAGGGATAATAATAACTACATCTCAGAGTTGTTTTGAGGCATTAAATGAAATAATGTTTATAAAACACTTAACACAGTTCCTGTCACATAGTAGGCATTTAATAAATGTTTATTCTTGTTTCTTCCCTTCCCCTTGCTGACAACGAAGTAGGATTTATCTAGAGATCACAGGCATGATGCTATGGGGCATACCTTTGAAATGCCAAATGTTCTTCCTAGAGACTTTTGTAGTGTTGAAATGATTACAGTTCTCAGAGGCTGAAGGGGAACAGAGGGAAAAGGGAGAGGAAATGCTACGGTCAGCAGCACATATGGTCCCTGGGAATTTAAGGCTGAATGGTTTAGCTGGGTTAGTTCCTTTCAGGGATGACCTCAGGGGGTCTGATTTATAGTGAGGTAGCAGAAAAAAGGCAGAAAATAGCCAGGGTAAAGATGAAGATGTGTGTTTGCTATTTCTTTTAACCCTAGGAAGTGAAAGTAGCATTGTTTGAAAATTTCAAGGATATAGGAAAGGTTTTTTTTTAATTTGTTTGTTTTGTTTTAATAGGTTTTGTTGAATAGGTTTTGGTTATAAAAGGCTTGCACAATTTAATGAATTAATAGTTGGACCAAAAAGGAGCAGTATTATCTCAGTGCTTCTGCCCTGATGTTGGTGATCTCTCAGCATTTCATTCCTAAACAGTATTTGTATCATAGTTGACCAAGAAAAGAAGAAATCACCTAATTGCAAGATTTCTTTAATCATATGTTTCATTTGATTAAATCAAGTGAACAAATATAAAATTTCTTACTGTCTCAGGGAAAGGGAAGGTGAGAGAGGGAGAGAGAAATTTTGGAATGCAGATTTTTTTTAAAGAAAAAGTGAATGTTAAAAATTGTCTTTACATGTAACTGGGGAAAAATAAAATATTATTAAAAGTCAAAAAATAAACCAAAAACAATCTTTAAAAAAGAATTTTTCTAATCTTTTTTTTTTATCTTTGAAATTTTGTTCAGCTTACAGAAGAGATTGGAAAACTGGAAGATAAGGTGGAATGTGCTAATAATGCCCTGAAAGCTGACTGGGACAGATGGAAACAAAACATGCAAAATGATCTCAAGTTGGCATTTACAGATATGGCTGAGAAGAATATCAGCTACTATGAACAGGTAATTCTCATGAACACTTACCTCATTTTTCTCACACAAGCACATCAAAATTATTCTGTGTTACCCCTTTCCGTCTCTAAAATTTATGTCACATAAAGTAGCTTATGAAGCTCAGAAATAGCAATAAATTGGTTAATGCTTTTAATTCAGCTTGAGTCTATGGACATAATTAGAGAAGAGTAGCATGTGTAAGCTCAAAGGAACCTTTGGGGTCATCTGATCCTACCCCTTTGTTTTACTATAAGGAAATTGAGCCCCAGAGAACTGAAGTGACAGAAGTAAATGATAGAGCCAGAATTCAAACGACATTCTTCCCTATCATACAGACCTGTAAATCTAGATGATGCCGTGGATAGAGAGATGGGCCTGGAGTCAAAAAGACCCGAGTTCAAATCCAACCTCAGACACTTATTAACCAGACAAGTCATTTAACCTCTGCTTCAATTGCCTTACCTGTAAAATGGGGTTTGCCTCATTTTCCTCAGATGTAAAATGGGGGATAGCACCTTCCTCTCGTTGCTGTGAAGATCAAATGAGATAATAATTGTAAAGCACTTAACACAATGCCTGACTCATAATAAGAGCTATATAAATGTTGGCCATTGTCATTGTCATCATCATCATCAATCATCATCTTCTTCTTCATCTTCATCATCATTGTTGTTATTGTTGCCAGTTTGGCAGAATCACAGAATTTTAGATTTGGAGAGAACTCATTTTGGATAACCATCTTTATTATAAGTGGAGAAAATTGAGGTACACAGAGGCAAGGTAACTTAGACAAATTCTCAGAGCTAATTAATAGAAGAGGTAGAATTAAAATCCAGGTGTCATTCTCAGTCATGGGAAATGGTGAAGAAAACACTTCTCTTTCCTCACAGAAGGGTGTGGGGGACTCCACAGAGGCAGACTGACTTGTCAGTTAGGGTGACTTTATTTATTGATGCTTTAAGACAGAATTTGTTGGGAGAGTGCAGACTTATAGGGAAGTAATAGTAGTATAAAAACAAAAGATGTAAATAAAACAAAATAAAACCAAGCTTTTGCAGCTCTCAGTTCATTGAACTGTGAGCTCCTTGAGAACTTTCTTTATATCTTATATCCTTATTACTTAGCACAGTACCTGGCAATTAATAAATGTTTATTGACTGACTTTATTCTAATCAATACCATGGTATAGGGTTTTACACAGATAGGTAGATAGATAACTGTGTTTCATTTATTTCATTTGTTAGTATATGTGTGTGTGTATTATGTATGTATGTTTGCATTTAAAAACATAATTCTTTGAACGGATTCATAGGCTTTGCCAGATTGCCAAAGGGTCTCATTACACATATAAAAGTTTAAGAACTCCTGTCCTTTTCTCTGATTTGCAGATCAGAAACTAGGTGAAGGCACAGCACACAAAGGAAATTTTTTTAGTAGCTGAAACTTAAGAATTAGACAGATTTCAGGACTTGAGGTGAGAGGATTTGGAAAAGGGATATAAAATAATACATTTGGCCATATTTTTTGGTATTCTTTTGTTTTAGGGGAGGTGAGGAAAGTTCTTTAAATATCACTCTCGTTTTTCCCCTTGGATCTTAAAAAATATTCTCTAATGCCTTCAACCTCTCTACCTGTTTGTGCCTCTTTTTCTTTTTCCTCCTTCCTTATATTTTGGAAATCTGAGGTCAGGTGGGAGGGAATGAAGAACTGTCAGGTGGATTAAGGAGAAAACCATTCCAATTCCACTCTTTCACTGTCTTACTTTTCCTTAAGTTGATAGACAATTAAAGGGAGCTATGACATCAGTTGAAGAATATTAACACTATTCTTGATTCAGGGTAGAGCCAACCATTCATTTTGTTTTAAATATAATAATTTTCCAGTTCTGAATACAAATTGGATTTCTCCAAAAAAGTAATTTAGGAAAATAGATTCCATAATATGAATTTAATGAAAACAGGGAATGATTCATTGACAAAATTATGCAGTTGTTTTACATTCTACTATGTCCACATTTCTAAGATGTTTGGAAATAAAATACTTCCTCTTTGGGAGCAGTAACTAGTATATATGCTTTCTTAATATTCATTTAATTAGTTTTCTTTTAATCCATAAGCATAAATACCTAAAAAGTCTCTAGCAATGAAATAATTTGAAGCATTTTTGTTGAAGAAACAATGTGTATCATCACACTTCTTTATGTTAATAGTTGACCATAATTACTTGAATATGCAAAGGATTAGCCTGGGATTTTCCAGGTGACTGGGACATGCTGGAAGCAGGTAGAAAATTCATGACTTAGTAGATAAGCTTTAGGGAGCTGCCTCTGACACATAAAGATTAAAATGAAGTGACTTGATTTGGGTTACACATCAAGACGAAGATTAAGTGATTTGTCCAGGGTCACAATAGTTACAAAAGTTCAGAGATATAGGGCATTTGAACCCAGGTTTCTGGATTGCAAGGTGAGTATTCTTTTCACTGTGATTTACTGCCTCTTTTAGAACTTAGCAGACATAATGAAAAACATCTGTACTGAAAATGAATGAGTTCTACCTTCCAGTCCTGGATTTACCACTTAGTTTGGTATCTTTGGGCAAGATGCTGAACCAACTTCCCTAAGCTTTCATTTTCTCATCTGTTAAGTAAAGATAGTGCAACTCACCTATTCCATTTCGCAGGGTTGTTAGGGAAATGGAATAAGATAATTTGTGTGAAAATGCTTCATTAAAAAAAATTATTCAGAGTTAAGGTTGGGCTATTATTGTTTATGCAATGTTACATAACATACATATTAAAAAACTGCTATATCTGCTTTCTCTTAGTAGAAACATAGAATGTTATAGCTTACGTTATATGCATATGTACTTTTGTCATCTGCATATTTATTTTTCCCCATTTGGAATATTTCTTCGTTTCCTTAGCGCTTAATCTAATAATGCTATGTAATGATGCTCTTTTGTTCTGTCTAGCAGCTTCTGTATACTTAATTTCAATCTAACCGCCCTCCCCCCCCATCCTCCATAACCTTTTAAACCTTCATAAATATATGGTGTATCTTGAGTTTTGCATTTGTAAATTAGGGTGAATCTTTTTCTTTTTTTTTTTTATTTCAACTTCAGAAGCCATCAAAACTCTTATTTTGAGGTTATTTATTGGATATTGCCTTCACAGATAATTCTAAATTTGTTTGTTATATCACTCTAGGAAAGCATAATCAGGAAGACAGTTCCCTTAAATAATCAGGTCTTTTTTTTTTTTCAAGTCTGCAAGGCAAGAGCATGGACAATCTGCTATTCTCTATTAAGTTCAAAATATCCCAGGCATGGAAGCTGAATATTTCCCAGTCTTCCCATTCCCTTTGTAATTCAATCAAATTCATATTAAGGAACCTGATTTTTACATGTAAATAAGGTGAAAAAGAGTCCCTTATTGTTAAAACAAGAGATGAAATGGGAGCCAACCATTTGTCCTTGGGTTTCCTCACACTAAACAGAATATTCATGGATTAATTAGAACGTCAGATTTTAATATCTAAGTGGCAGAGGAAAATCAGATTATAGATGTGAGTCATGAGCTGCATAAGATTCTAATTACAGGCAGAACTGGGACTCTAGGAGGATATTGTGCCAAGCTATACACATTGATTCATTCAGTCTGTTTGGCACCCAAGTAATTATGGATCATAAATTAGTGTGGGTAAGAATTTGCCCTTCCCACTTTATTCTATTTAGACTCGACTATATTATTTAAAATCACTGAGGCTATGTGATTTCCCCAAAGAGTATTACATTTATTTATTTATTTATTTTTAAAAGCAATCGGGGTTAAGTAACTTGCTCAAGGTTACACGGCCAGTTATTTCTGGGTGTGGTGCTGAGTATCTGAGCCCGGATTTGATCCCCCAGGTCATCCCGACACTGGAGCCAGTACTCGCTGAGCCACCTGGCCGCCCCTGAGCATTATATTTATTAATTATAGTAACAACTAAGGTTCATTTGGCACTTTAAACTTACCTTCCAAGTTCATACAGTGACCAGAACTGAGATTCATAACCCAGGCCCTTTGATTTTGTGCATTGAATGTTTGTTCTATTATACTATCTACCTCAAATATTTCCTGTCCCATATTGTCAAAGGCATCCTGGACTAATGTCTGGAAAAAAAAAGTGACTTCCACTAAGATGGAAGCATGAAAGATGTTAGAGATGTGTGTGTCCTAAGAAATACCCCCGCAAATGTGTGAAAGGCCACCAACTGAAACAAAGATCAGTAAGATCAAAGAGAAACACCAGTGAATTTCTCCTTGCTAAGACTACAAGATGTAGCTAGAAACTTTCAGTCTTTCTGAGCAGGGATGATCCAGTTAGCCAGAAGTCAGACTGATCTCTGGTAATTAGGATCTCAAGCCTATGAATCAGGGCCTGAAGACAGCAGAATCTCCTGTAAACAGGGCTGGAAGCTGGAGGGACATTGGTTGAGTGCACAGCGTAGGTCATAGCTAATCTCACAGCACACTTGCTTCAGGGCCCACAGAAGGACCTGAAGCCAGAACTCTTATTGGAATCATAGCAGGAGACAAAGGGCCAGCAGAAGAGTTCTGCAGCCTATACTTGGAAATCCTCTTGGAAACCTGAGACCAGAAGGATTTCCCTTTATGTGTCTGAGACCTGTTAGGACTGCAGCAATTCTCCCTAGTGGGGAATTGATAAAGGAGGAAGTAGAATTGGGATCAAGGGGAGCAACCCTATCGGGAAACTAGGTGATGGTATCAGAAACCAGGGATTGTAGCATGGGTTGGGGTAAGACACTTAAACTCTGTTTCCTTAAATCACTGGAGAAGGAAATGGCAAACCACACCAGTATCTTTGCCAAGAAAACCCCATAAAGGATCATGAAGAATCAGACAAGACTGAATGAATGAATAACATGTGCCAGGTACTATGGTAAATGCTAAGAATAAAAATATAATATATATGTATGTGTATATGCATATATTAAAAAAAATACATCTGCTTTCAAGGAACTCACATTCTAATGGAAGGAAAAAAAAAAGGAAAAAGAGGGTACTGAAGGGACCACCAGGAATGATCATGATGGGGTCTATGAACTCTCTTTAAGAGAAAGTTTTATGAAGAGTCCTTCACTTGGCCCTCCAATCAGAGGTCCTGAGGGCAGTGGTAAGGTATGAGTATCAAGACTGATGCAATCTTCCAGGATAATGTGTTTCCTGATGATGAAGTTCTCAGGGCCATGATGATTATGGAGTCTAGTTTAAAGGAATGTAGATAGGTGAGATTATAAATAAATAGGTTGAAAGAAGTGTAAAGTCTCATAAAATTTTGTGAGAAATGTGAAAAAATCAAAATAAAATTAACAGATAGAACCTCAATTTGGTGTACCAAGAACTATTAGGGCAAAGCAAAATGACTCAAAAATTTAAACATATGAGGTATCTACTATCAAAGCAACTAAGTTTAAAAACAGATCAGGGACACAGAGTTTAATGTATATTAGACCAAACACAAAGTCAAATACCATATCCAGGAAATCATCAAAGAAAAGTTCTTACATATTTTAGAAATAGAGGGCAATTATAAAAAATATAAAGAATCTATTGATCAACTTTTGAAAGCAAATCTTAAATTTGAAATATCCAGGAATGTCATGGTCAAAATCTCAAACTTCCCAGTCAAAGAAAAAGTATAAGCCAGAAAAAAAATTCAGGTACTTAGAAATGACAAAATCACTTGAGACTATACTTTAAAGGAGATGAAATGTTGGAATACAGTATCCCAAAGGCACAAGTAAAAAGTCTTATAGGTAAAGATAATTTATCCAGCAAAAATGAATATAATCTTACGGGGTTTGAGGGGATATCTTTAATAGCATAGAGGATTTTTAAGCTTTCCTGATTAAAAAACAAGATCAGGGTAAGATCTTTCAAATTCAGCATAGGAGACAAGACACACCTAAAGGGTAAATGTATTCAAGTGATTAGAAGAGGGCTAAATGGAGTGTATAAATTCTATTATCATGAAAAAAGTTATGTCCCTTCACAGGCCTCCCATCTTCAAGGGTTATATACAGAATAAAAGAAAATTAAGACTGGAGAGGGTGGTAGTGATTTTGTTCTCTTTTTTGGGGGTGGGGAAGAAAAAGGAATATGTATGGAAAGAAATGAGAAAGACTAGAAAGGACCTTAAGAATTTTCATAATCAAAGTATGGCAGAAGAAGAATATTATAACATGGAAAAGTTGAGGTAGGTTGAAAGTGAGCATCTTACGAACTTTCCTCTTCGTTGAATAAGGCAAAAGAGAGGGTTGAGCACACTTACACACAAACACCCCCATACATGAACACACACAGAGTATACCTTAGAAATTAATTATAATTCAATAGAGACAGGGAAAGAAGGAAGAGTGTTTAGGAGGAAGGGTAGAGTTAGGGAGGATAGTCACAATTCAAACTTCAGCCAAGGGTGGGATGAATCAAAAAGTTAGATCAAATGTAGACATTGGATGATAAAGGAAATAGTAAAAGAGAGAGGAAGGAAGTATAAGAATCAACGATTGGGGCCTGGGTTAGATAAAGAGAGGAGGGACAGAGGGATAGATTAAACCACTTTAATTATAGCTAATTAATGTTGGTCCTATTTTCTGTCCTTTTTTCTTTGTAAAGTTGTAGTGGGAAGGAAAATAATAGGACAAAGGGAAAAGTGCAAATTATAATCATATCTATGAATGTGATTGAGCAAAGTCTCCCATAAAATGGAGGAGTAACAGAGTGGATTGGAAAGTAGAGTCCAAAAATATGTTGTTTAAAAAAATACACCTTAAACTTAAAAGATTCTCTCAAAGTTAAAATGTAGTGCTATAGAAATCACCAGAAGTCCATTATATCTATTTTTCCTAAATTTCTTTTAAAGTTCTTAACTTCCTGTTTATCTTTAGATTTGTCTTAGTAAGAAGCAGTCTTCAACTACCATAGTTTTGGTGCCTATTTCTCCCTCTAATTCAAGTGACTTTTACTTTAAGTAATTAGGAGTAATGCCATCTGGTACAGGGATATTATTTAATTATTTATGGTACCTGTAAGCAAAATCTAGTTATTTTGCTCTTCTCTTTTAACCATTTCTGTTTCTACTTTTGACTTTTCTGCAGTCATGATTGTACCTTTGATCTTTTGAATATCACATAAGGTAGGAGATGACCAGCCCAAGTGGCTTTGTGTAGCCTTATTACTAAATACTTGGCCACTAGATGGTTAGTTGTTACTACAGATTTTTGAGGCTTTCAGTGAAGAGTAATGACCCTGGTAAAATCAGAGATATTTTGAAGCATTAAATGTTTTGTATTTTGTGTATCCATGAACTCATTTATGTGCATACTCTTTCCCCTACATGCATATGTTTGTGTGTGTGTGTGTGTGTGTGTGTGTGTGAGAGAGAGAGAGAGAGAGAGAGAGAGAGAGAGAGAGAGAGAGAGAG
>NW_027187275.1:5329459-5343455 GCF_028583685.1 Petaurus breviceps papuanus
GAGAGAGAGAGAGAGAGAGAGAGAGAGAGAGAGAGAGAGAGAGAGAGAGAGAGAGAGAGAGAGAATGTTGTGATTTTGTGTTACTCTTCATTGGTAATGAGAGAATGAATGTTGTCTTTTTTGTTGGTCTTCCCTGGTAATGTGCTAGAACCTATTACACCCATCATGCATTTCTCCATTTTCTTTTGATTCTTCCTGATATTCTCTGATTTTTATCTATACAGCTTCACTAGCAAAATGTTATTTTAAAAGATGGATTTATATGTCCATAAACACAATTTGGGATCATTGAAAACATTGCAGTTTCCCAAATGCTATCTTGCTGAGTCTAGTCTTATTTATTTCTGGACCAAGACCATCATATATCTTCAGTGCCTCTCAAGATATTTGTGCTGATAAACTATTTCAGTGCCATCCAGCTACACATCATAATCTTGATAATTGGCATTCTTCATCCCCTTGTTTATCTCTTGTGTATTTTTAAACTGTTCTCTTTTGGGTGGCTCTGGATCTCATGGAGGAGACCTTGTAATATTTTGGCATGTGATCTAATCTACAAATAGGAGCATCTGGAACCTCCCCTCTTCCGCTAATCCCCTGCTATCTATGGGTATTCCCTCTTCTTTTAGAATTTTTTTTTGAAGGGGGACAGACAGGGCAATTGGGGTTAAGTGACTTGCCCAAGGTCATATGGCTAGTAAATATTAAATATGTGAGGCTGGATTTGAATTTAAGTCCTCCTGACTCCAGGGTCAGTACTCTATTCACTGTGCCACCTACCTACCCCTTCTTTTAGAATTCTATTCAGGAAACCCTCTGTAAGAGTGGCTAACCTTTTGGTAAGCATGTTTCTCTCTGCTTAACATCTCATTTAATAGTAATGGTCAGAGAATCATTCAACAAAGATATTTCTCATACATCCATTAAAAATCTTATATGGGCTTAAGCTAAGATTCATGGACACTTTTTTTGGATGAGGGCTTTTAAGGCTGTATTTTACTCATTCTCTTCTTTTTAATAATCAAAACTATATTGTCTTTATTGTTTGGTCAGGTATATAATTGAAGATTTAATTAGTTATAGAATATTGTTTACAAAGGGTGGTACCATGGATAGAGCACTGTACTTGGAATAAAAAAGATTCTTCAGGAATTCAAATCTGGCCTTAGACACTTCCTAACTGTGAGACCCTGGACAAGTCACTTAACCCTATATTTACCTAAGTTCTTCATCTGTTAAAATGAGTTGAAAAGGGAATGACAAACCACTCCACTATATTTGTCAAGAAAACCCTAACTGGGGTCTCCGGGAGTCAGATACAACTAAAAATGACTAAACAACAACAACAACCTATTTCTTTTTCATATATTCACCAAGTATATTCTTGTATATATATATATATATATATAGATATAGATATAGATATAGATATATATAGATATATATATATAGATCCTTTCCAATAAAAGATATTATAGAGAGAAATCATATATGTTGTAGTTGTCGATCTCTTTTCACATGCCTTTTTGTAATGGTAACACTTATGATTTTTTCTGGTTTTTCTAGTATCTTCCCTCTCTAAAATTCTATGAGTTGATTCTAAATGACTCCTACATCAGTAACCAGTAATTTCCAGTATGTCCATATCTAATCAGTTTAATTTGTGTTCTATTTGCCATGTCTAGTGTCTTTTAACTCTCTTTTTAAAGAAACATTCATGATATACTATTGTGAGGCGGCTGAATAGTGTAGAACTTTTCTTAATCCCAAACCATGTTTTTAAATCTATTTTCTCTCATCCACTTTTAAATGAAATCAACTTAGTATCATGGTATATATGTTTACTTAGTTTGAAGGATGTTATCAGGTTCTTCAGAGAATTTCAGCATTTCCATCCTCTGGCGACAGCTGTTGCATAAATTGCATTTTGTTTTCTCAGGGTTTTTTTTTTTCTTTTGTTAATCATAAGCCGTGTAAGATGAGATACCCCAAGGATGCCATCACATATTTATTAGTCATTTTTTGTCACTGATTCCACTCATTTTTCCCCTTCACATCTTTTAATTAATTTCTTTTCCCATATTTAAGATGTTTTTATTTTAAGGTCTTTCATTTGGCCATGTGATTCTTCTTAAAACTGCCAATTCTTAATTCTTTCAAGGATATTTCTTTGGATGATATTTTTCCCATCTCTTTTATTTTGGCTGATTGTTAGCATTCGATTATTTTTTTTTTTCATTAAAGCAATCGGGGTTAAGTAACTTGCTCAAGGTTACACAGCCAGTTATTTCTGGGTGTGGTACTGAGTATCTGAGCCCAGATTTGATCCAGGTCATCCCGACACTGGAGCCGGTGCTCTTACTCGCTGAGCCACCTGGCCGCCCCTAAGCAATTGAGGTTAAGTAACTTGCTCAAGGTTACACAGCCAGGTGCTTCTGGGCAGGTGCTAAGTATCTGAGCCCGGGATTCGATCTCCAGGTCTTCTCAACACTGGAGCCAGTGCTCTTACTCGCTATGCTACCTAGCCGCCCCAGCATTCCATTATTTTTAAAGACATTATTAATACTCTTCATTTTAAATTTTTGTTGGTTTCTCTTTTCATCTCTATTATTCAATTCTTTGTTTTTTCTTCATGGTAGTTCTTACTATTTATTATGTGGTACCTGGTGAAATCATGGATCCCTTCAATTCCCTCAACCCCAGCATCTTAGATCTGTCCAGAAATATTTGTCCTTGGGCACACAATAAGGCCAACTCTTTCATTTGCTTCTTTAAGGAGAAACTGTGACCAATTTTTTTTTTGTAGTTAACTGCAAATTTTGCTTACATTTGTAATGGAAATATAATAGTACTTTATTCTGTTAACATTTGCAATAAGAATATAATAGGAATTTATATCTGAATTAAATATGTAGATTGAATCCCAGTTCTATCTGGGTGGCTTTTTAAAAATAGAAATAAAAACACTGATCTTTTGAAGTATCAAAGGATAAAATGTGATAATACATGGAAGTACTTTGAAAAATTGTAAACACTATATAAATGTGTTTACTGCTGCTGCTTTTGTTACTATACTATATCAGAGTAATTGAAAACAATCCTCTTAGCTTAGCTTAACTGTGACTTAGAAAAAAAAAAGAAATGCTCTAAGATTATGTACAGTTGCCCCCCACAATGCAAATATGCCTTTGCAGCTTCTCATATCGTGTATGCAAATTTCTTTTAAATGACAATATGTTATAAGTGGTAGCTATGGATAGAGAATCCTAATTTGCTTCCTAGATGCAAAATTGTAGACATTGGCCACAAGGTGGCGTTTATAGCCAATAAGACATTTTGAGTACTGTAGCCTGATGTTATCATTTTTCTAAGTGTTCTGGCATTGTTCTATGTGCAAACCTCTTTCATATCCAGCCTTGACAGAATGGGCAAAGTAACAATTTTTAGACTAGGAATGTGATCCAAATTCTACTCCAAGTTATTTTTGCAATATTAATATTTCTAAAATTACAAAATAACAGAATACTTCCCAGAATTGTGCCTATATAGTCTTTCAAAATTATAAAGTTTAAATTTGGACTTCTACAGTATTAGAAAAATTGTTTTTCCATAGTAGTATAATTTTTTTCTGAATTAAAGTTAATTCAGTCATAATTTTTAAAAAAGTTACCCAGTTATGACTATTTTAAAAAAATGTCTTATTTCTCTTGAATTTAACAATCATCAACAAACTTTTCAACAGAGGACAAAAAAAGAGATTTATACATCAAAACATTATGTACAGTGTCTTTATTAATTGTATTTTAAATTTAGCATGATGGTAACAAAATTTTGTGTTCCTGAACTTCTTTTGTTTTCTGATGTTTGTGTTCTAGTAATGTTCTTTCTTTTTTTCATCTCTCATACTATCTATATCTGATTCCCTAATAGAATATCTAATAAGTTCAACCAAATAAAACAAATGAATAGCTATGTATGAAAATGTATGTCTTATTCTGGACCTTTAGTCTATTACCTCTTGGTAATGGCATGCTTCATCATCTTCCTTCTGAACTTAAAGCTATTTTCTAAAGTAATTTGCTTACTTTTCTATATAATAAATAATCTAATAATGTTTTCAAAACTCTGGAGGCATTGAGTTGCAGCTTAGATGTGTAGTATCTTAGACAAGTAGTACTTGGTCTTATGGAGTACCAAAAATAGGACTGATGCTTATTAAGACATAAACACTGTTTCTCATTTTAATTAGCATTGAACTTAATTTTGGTCACAACCACATTTCTACTATTTACCTGTACTGGCTGTGCTATTAAATTTATGCCATAATGCTGATTTTCAGTTACATGTCAGTATTTCAAGGCTTACTCCATGAAATCTTACTCTGAAGCTACATCATGGCATTAATGATGACATTGACTCTTAGAAGAGGTTGCCAGTGGGGTGTAAGGCTCTAGAAGATTCTACCATACTAGAAAAGTTTTGAGTATAGTACCAGTTAACAGACTTAATCTGCTTTCTGTGGACCAATCTAGCTAAACACAGAGAGGCTTGTCTCCTCCAATCTGAGTGACCACCTTCTGCTTTTTCAGTGACTGTCACAGAAACAAAAAAAAGGAGCAAGGGGTGCTGAGAATCATAGAGTTTTTAAATTATAAATACACTTTCATTTAACTGTTAGTACTCTAAATTTGACATCCCTTTCTAGTAACCAGTGAGGACTTCGTGGAGAAACTGAAGTATAGCAATGCTAACATTTTCCTATAAATTTAACCAGAAGACAAAAGGAAGTTGCAATTAAATAGAAGAGTGATTCAAATGTTCCCCTAAAAGAGGCAGATAAAAGAAGTTCAGGGGGTGGTTTTATCATATATCCAAAGGCAACAGTAGATAAAATTTCTTGGGCTTCTGCTTCCAGCCTCTGTGGGAACATGTTATGAGAGAAGAAGCAGGCAAAGTCAAAAGGACTTGAACCAGATGAGAAAGAGAAGGAATTTATGCAGGTTACTTGGAGGGCTTTGAACTAGTGAAATAGTTTATAGGTTGAATTTGGGGAGGAAAATTTGGGAGAATTTGAAGACCATGTGAAGGAGAATATTTTCTAGGAATGGTTACTGGTCCAGAGGCTAGATCAAGCACAATGAATTAGAGTGTAATAGGATGAAAAGGCAGCTAGATGGCACAGTGGATAGAACACCAGGCCTGGAGTGAGGAAGACTCATAACACTAGCTGTGAGATCCTGGGCAAGTCACTTTACCCTGTTTGCCTCAGTTTTCCTCATCTGTAAAAAGAGCTAAAGAAGGAAATGACAAATTACTCCCAATTTTTACCAAGAAAACCTCAAATGGAGTCATGAAGAGTTGGACACCACTGAAAAAAAAACTAAATAACAAAAAAATAACATGAAGGAAGATTAAGGAATAGAACATCCACAAATTCACACAGACTCCAAGAAAGGAACTAGTAATGAAGTCCATGACCTCAAATATCTGTACAGAAATGCTTAACATTTCAGCAAAAAAGCAACAAGAAAAAGTCCTAATGGGAGGAGACAAATTTGATATCTAAGCTATCCCTGAGACTTGGTGAAAAGAAATCTGCAACTGAACCATAGCTCTACATGGATATAACTTATTCAAAAGAAGCAAGATAAATAAAAGATGGTGGTGGAGAGGGTGCTAGCATTCTTTCTTAAGCAGGTGTACTCATGTGAGGAAACCCTGGAACCACAGGGGAGAATTATTAGAGTGGGTATTTAGGGAATTGTGGAGAAAGAAACAGAAATGATTTTTTTAATTAAAAAAATTATAATTTAATTAAAAGACCACCTACATTTTGAGCCATTCTAGTAAGAGCTTCTGGAACTTAGTTTCTCCGACAGCTCAGTACCACTACCATGCCATGATGAGGCATCAGAAGGGAACTGTGGATTTGTAAAGAAAAACTGAGACAAGAAGATGGCATTAAAAAAATGTTTCATGTAGGGAAGATCTGAAATGAATAGCAAATGCATTCATAGCATAGTGCTGTTCAATGTTGTACATGTTTTTCAATGATTCACAAAATTCTGGACTTCATCAAGGCACTGTAGGAAATATGAAGGTGTATGGCTGGATTGTTGCCCTCAAGAAACTTTCAGTTTGTAAAATGATAGAGATTTGTAATCATTTGCTACTTTAAAGAATTTTCCAAGTGTGGGGAACAAATTTGCAATTTTTTGTGCTTGTTGTCCTCATAGTTGTATAAAATTAATAATTTTAAAAATCATGGCATCTTAGAAGGGAGCTTGGAGGACATCTAATCCAAACCCTTTTTTAGAGAAAAGGAAATAGGCCTCCAGAAGTACATTTCTCAGGGCATCAGGTTCATTAATGACAGACTGGCCCTCATCCCTTCACTTTTTGAGGTATGTACCATGTCTCCATTGAAAATCATTCATTTAGAGTTTCTTCAATATGTCTTTTATAGGCTGTTTATAATTTTTCAGTGTTTACTGCTTAGTATGACTCACTTGGTTTTTAAAATAAGAGAATTTATAGCAAAATCTGTACCATTTAGCACTTAACCCAACAGGAAGACTCTAGAAATAAGTCTTTTTTATGCTTCTCTCTACAAATCTTTAATCTACCAAGTGAGGTGGAAAGCCAGAGCTAAGTAGAATTGATGCCAGAGCTCCTCATTGCCTCATGTCTTCTAATAAGGGTGAAAATAGTAGAACTCTCTTGCCAACTTAGACACTAATTTTGTCAGAGTTATAACTGACTGTAAGGTGTAAAGGACCTTGGAAGTCATCTAGTATCTTATTGTCTTTTTCCTGATGAGAAAAGTGAAGTTCAGGAAGATAATTAATCAATTAAGCAGCATTTATTTAAGTGCTTACTATGTTCCGGGCACTGTGTTAAATACTGAGAATACAAAGAATGGCAAGAATAGGGTTCTTGTTCTCAAGGTATTTGAATTCTAAAGAGGGTGACAGCCTGCAAGTAACTGTGAACATGCAAGATGTATAAACTGTAAATAGAAAGTGATCTCAGAAGGAAGGGTCTAAAAGCAAGATGGAGGAGACCTTGAGCTGAGTCATGAAGGAAGACAGGAAAACCAGGAGACAGAGATGAGGAAGGGAAGCAGTCCAGGCATGGGGAACAGCCAATGCAAAGAGAGTCAGGAGATCAAAGGTTCAGTTCGAGGACCAGTCTGAAGACCAGTGTTTCTGGATTGTAGAGTATACCTGATAAGAAGAAAGTATAAAAAAAATTTGAAAGGGTCAGAAGGGGCCAGGTTTTGAAGGGTTTTAAAAGCCAAAGAGAAGTGATGAGGACATGGACCAGAGTGATCACTGCCTGTGAAGAGAAGGGGATATATAGGAAAGAGTTTGCAAAGCTGAAAACAGCTATGCTTGGCTTCAGAATAGAATTTTAAGCACTACGTGACATGCCCAAAGTTATAAATAGCAGAAATGAGTCAAAACTCAAATCAACCCAATTTTGAAGTCAAAATTTCATTTTCTAAGCAATCCTTCCATGTTTTTGTTTTAGACTTTTGAACCCAAAATATCTTTTACTTTTCTGTTTACTCCATTTCTCTTAATTCCTTTATTAAGCTCCTTAATTTTGATAACTTTTTTTAAAATTTCATGCATTGTCCCAAACAATGCATTGGTATTCCCCTCAAATATTAACAGACCCAGAGGATGAACTCCCATGCATTGAAAAGAACTTCTATGGAAGATTTATGTATGGACATGGGCAAGAATCTCACAGGAGGAGAATCATAGAAATCATAGATTTAGAACTGAAAGGTACCTTAAAGTTCATCTAACTTAGTGCCTTCATTTTATGAATGAGGGACAGAGGAGGCAAACAGTGAAATAGGAGAGTCATATTGTGAATCTATGTCCTTCATTTTTTTTTTTTGGAGGAGGGAAAGCAGGGAATTTGGGAATAAGTGACTTTCCCAAGGTCACACGGCTAGTTTGTGTGTGTGTGTGTGTGTGTGTGTGTGTGTGTGTGTGTGTTAACTGTCTGATGCTGGATTTGAACTCAGGTCCTCCTGACTCCAGGGCCAGTGTTCTATTCACTGTGCCACCTAGCTGCCCCAAATCTATATCCTTTAAATTCAAATCCAGTCTGTTCCTACTCTACCAGTCCACACCAGTAAAGAGAATACCCATACCCATGAGATCATAGACACCTAGAAGTATCCTAGTATTGTCCGTCAAAAGGATTCAGGTTTTTGGCCCCAGAGGACAGTTGGGTAACCTGGTCCAAGCTGGGTCCTGTGGACTTACTGGTTTGGGCAAGTCATTTACCTCTCTGGGCATCAGTTACCTCATCTATAAAATGAACCAGATGGACAAAAATGACTTCTGAGATTAATTCTGCCTCTAAATCTTGGATCTTAGGAAGGATAAAAGAATTGAGAAAGGAAACTGGCTATTTTGTGATTTGTGAACTTCATGTTTGTTAGCTTGAATCTGTGATTACTTTCCACTCCTTACCCCATCCCACCCTCCCAGCAGATTGGCTAGAACTTTTTTGTCTTTTTTGGTGGTGTGGTGGGGGAGGGAAGGGTTGCATTACCAGAGGAGTTGTTTTCCAACATGACAATATCAAGAGCAGGACCCAAAATACCTTGACTGAAATTATGTAAGGACGTTGAATCTTGTCATTTGTGGTTTCAATTTTGTCAAACATGTGATTTTGTTGACTCAGCACTGTTTGATTTAAAAAGATGTCATTGTTCACTATGAGCATGATACAAAGCAGTAGTCCACCAATACAAACATTCATTAATGTGAAAAAGAAATTGGGCTTCCTGGTTGTGTTGACTTTTCATGCTTTGTGATTCTAGAATCTACTTGAAATAAATCACTGATTCTATTCGTTTTTCAAATTCAGAAGAAAACAAGAGCCTGGAATGTAGCACCCTGCTTTTTCATTGGTGTGGTTTATTTTTCACATCTTCTGTCTCTGTAGTAATCTGTAACAATTGGGAAAAGGAAGAAGAATTGGTTCTGTGGTTTTATAAATAACAGAAACGAAGAATTATATGAAGCCTTATTGAAGTAATTTGAACTGTCAGTTTAGAAAATCATTTTGTTATTGAAATTTTTGTTAGAAGTAGAATAACAGACCTCTTGAATTTTTCTGTTTATACTTGTTACCGCCTCTTCCCTGTGATGTTACCTAGCCCCTTTCTTGAGTTTTTACGTGATGCCTCTTTGTTTTTTCATTCAAAAGAACCCAGAAAAGAGCCATAGGATCAGAAGTATAAAGTTGGAAAGCATCTCAGAGCCCATGTAGTCCAACCCGATCATTTTACAGATGAGGAAGTTGAGACCTTAACTAAGGTTGTGACTTGTCCAAGGTTATACAAGTCATAAGTATCAAGGTAAAGTTTGAATACAGGACCTCTGACTTGGGATCTGGTGCACTCTCCACTGTACCATGATGCCAAAAGGCCTGAGGAACTGTGTTGACTTGTAATAGGACTGGCCAAAGTCAAGTCAGCAAATCAGGCCAACTCAACAAACACATCTTGTGTTTTCTTTTCGAAGGTTTGTATATATCTGATCTTGGTATGTCAGTAAATCAGATAGCTATTGAATTAACTTTCTGAAGAAAACTGCCAATGATTTTGGTGTTAAACCCCTATTAATACTTCTGCCCTTTGAAATTTAAGGATGATCATACTGATGCTAAGAGTTTTCCTGTGTATAACTGTGACCGAGAAGATGAATTTATGAGTAATGGTCTTTATATATTATACTTGAATGTGGATTATTTTGTTTTGTAATGTGCCCCTCACCAGTATAGCTTGTGTATGTGTGCAGGTAGCAGTGATTAGTTGATAGAGCAACAAGCTTAAAATGAGAAAAAACTGAAATTGAATCCACCTCTGACATAGGTGACCCAAGGAAAGTCACCTAATTATTTTTGTGCCTCAAGAAAATCCAAGTCTTTAGGTTGGAAGGGGGAAATCCAAGCTCATTAAATCACTGTGCACTGTGAGAACATTTGTATACTGCTTTAAAGCCTGTTTTCTCTAAAAGTTTTTTTTTAACATCGAGGCCTAGGGTAGCTGTGTTACCTTTTCAATGTTCTGCTCCTCTGTTTGGCATTGAAAACCCTTCATTACCTACTCTAGCCTATTCTTTCAGGTTCATTACACATTACTCTATTTTGTTCACTGTGCACTCTAGTCAAATTGCCTTATTTGCTCTTGCTTATATATAACATTACATGTCCCACTTTGAGATCATTGCCTAGACTCTATGGAATACATTCTCTCCTCACTTCTGCCACCACTGATAGGAACCTTTCCTGATCTCACCCAATTATTTATACCCCCAGACCTTATAAAATGCATTTTCCTTGATGGCAGGAGCTGTTGTGTTTTTGCATCCTTATTACAATAATATCTGACAGTTAAATAATGTTTGTGATGCTTCATAAATGCTTACTGTTTGAGTAATTGTTATGACCTTACATTGGGGAGCCTAGAAATAGGGCACAGGTCCCTAAGTACTGGATTATTACTCCTAGGAAAGTGAATGCCCCAACTCAAAGCTTGCTAAAAGTGTGATCCATACTCTACAGTATGATGGATAACTGGATAAGCTTTGAGTCGTATTTAAGGAACAGCTTTTCATGCAATCCATTTTGGCTTCTTTGAGCTCTCCTAGTTTGAGCAGCAGGATTGAACTGCAGACTCCTGGGCCAAGTCAGATATTCCTACTAAGCTCTGCTCCTTATCTCTCTCCCTGGTGTTTGCATCTGAGCTGAACTTAAATTTTCCAGTGGATTGAAGCAGAGATGACCTTGTGACTTACCTGGATTTTTGGGAGCATCTTGTTTTCTTCTTGGGCTTTCCCAAAGCTAATTGTTCAGAAGATACTAGGACAACTTGATTTCCTTGGGTTTCTAAGAGAAGCAACCAGTCAAGAACACACTTTGTAGAGGGAAGCTGTGAGTTGTGGTTCCACTTACCACTTACTGGCTTGGGAAGTAAGGGAGGGTATTAAAATATCTTTTCTCATATGTAAGGAAAAGTACCCAGACAATTAACATTATGGACAAAACTGAATGACCTGGAGATTCTGTGCACCCAAAGAGTAAGTAGATAGAACCCACTTAAATGGGATAGTATAAGGGAAAGAATATGGCATTTAGAGCAGAAAAATGGGATTTGAGTCTCACTTTTCTAGCTGTGTGACCCTGAGTGAGCCTATCTTTTAGAATATCACAGTCTTAGAGTCCGTTGAAAACATCTAGTCTTAAGTGTCTTTGAATGCTTTTTTTGGGACAGGCAACCATTCCTCAGTATAATTCTACATAAGCAGGGTTCGATATTTTACCTTATTTTTATTTAAAGATCTCTTAAAATAATTGTTTACTAATCCTAAACTAACCAATGGTCTACTTGTTAGTCATTTGGCAGAATTAATTGTTTGCTTGCATTTGTAAACTTTTTGAAAGATATTCCAGTTCTTATTTTTTTTTAAATTTATGTTTCAATCTCCCCCCCCCCCCCTTTATTTTCACTGGAATATCACTGGGGGCAGGAGTGATTTTACATAGGGCACTTGTTTTCTTGAAATAAGTTTGAGGGTTTTTTTGTTGTTGTTGTTGTTGTTTTTAGATTTTTGAAGGAATTTCACAGGGTTTGGCATGGGGAGGAGTGAAGTAGACTGAGATAGCAAGTGAAGCCTTGTTCTCTTTAATTCACCATGATAGTTGACTAACAACATTCGCTCAAGTCCTCATGGGAACATCCTTCCTCATATTCTCCATTTCAGGTACAGAGGTTCAAATGACTTCCCTCTCTGCCAAAACAAACACACAAACAAACCCTCAAATAAATAAATATGTATATGTGTGTGTATATATATATATATATATATATATATATATATGTATATATATTTAAAAGAGTTAATAGGTACTTTATGGGGAAAATAAATAACTTTCTCAAACCAAGATTCAGTAGTAATTTGAGGCCTTCAAAATGGTTACATTTGCTCAACCATTATAAAGATTTGTTTGTTAAACTTCCCTACTTTATACTAACCCCCGTTTCTTTCTGCTTTCTTCACTGTTACCAACTCAGTATCTCCACAGGATACTACAAGAAAGAAAAGTAATCACTTTATCAAAAAAGCATGCATTTAATAAGCATTCATTAAGTATCTATTTTGTGCCAGACTTTCAGGATGGATACAGAGGCAGAAACAGTCTCTCTCCTCAAGTAACTTTCATTCTATTGGTGACTCAAAATGTACACATAGGAATATATATGAAATCTATATTAAGTAAATGCAGAATAATTTGACAGGGATCAGGGAAGTCTCATCTGAGTTGGTATTTGCACTGAGCTTTGGAGAATATTAGGAATTGCAAGAGGCAAAAGTGAGAAGGAAGTACATGCCATGAATGGGAGACAAACTAAGCAAAGGCACCTCACTAAAAATTACTAAGTGAATTAAATGGAAGAACTTAGCAAATAATACTGCAAGTTTGAAAGAAATTCTAAAGGTTTGCAAAAGCAAACAAACAATTGCCCTAAGCCTGTAGGGTTATTTGTTTTGCTTTTGCTTGTTTCTGTTTTTGTAAATGGACATTTTCCATAATGGAACTGTAACCTTTAAGTAAGTATGGTTATATTTGCCTTTTTACCTATGTAATACTAGCACTTTAAGGTTGGTTTGCAAAGCACTTTCCAAATGTCCTCACAACCCTTGGAAGCAGGTCTGTTGTGGTCCTCATTTCACAGATGAAGAAGCTGAGACAGAACTAGGTTAAATGACTTGACCAGCATTACCTAGCTAATAAATGCCTGGGACTGGATTTGAACTTACATCCTCCTGATTTTGGATCCAGCACCATATCCACTGTGCCTTATATGTGTACATTTTCTACATATTCCTGGAAGAATTAAAAAATCAATTACGTTGCTGTCACCAGATTGGGGATATGATCTTAAGAAACTGCCAGTTCTAAATATCTGTGCTTCATCCCAAATTACAGTTGTCTAAAATTGATATATTTCCACCAATTTCATGTTCAAATTTCTGGACCTCAAACCACAAAGAAATCTGAAATGTTTGGGAATGGAATATTTACATGTGGAACGTTTCTAGGGATTAATATGGGGTTTACTAAATGTCATTTGGGTGTCATATTTGAAACTGAATTTGACTAAAATTATCTCCAAGCACTAGAGTGTTATAAATAGCAAACTTAGCAGGAAGATAAGATCACTAGATACCTCCTCCAAGTGAAGTATTGTGTACATCTTATGCTGATGACATGTACCTGCTTATTTAACATACTTCATTGGAATTATACACTCAGAAACTAAATAGGAGAAAATAAATTTTAAATATTGCCTACCTCATCCTTTTCCTCTGAGCTTTCCTCCCTCTGTTTTATTTAAATAACATTCATGAGCTTTGATTTTTTATTCTTAAAACTTGCTTTGAACCAGACTGCAATGATAAATTTTCCTTTTGGCTAAAATATTTTCAAACCCACCAGGAATCAAAGCATTACAATAAAATTCCAGTAGAATTAACTTAAATTACATTTATGTTGGACTGAGTATTAAGTTGTATTTATCCTTAGACTCATGACCAGCTATCCTAGTGGGGTAGCACAGAACACTGATAATAAAACAGAATGATTACATGTAGGATGAACACTAGCTCATTCTATATGGAATCAAATGTTCCTGGGGTTGTAACTTTGAATAAATAACCCAATTTTCCCTAGGCCTCTTTATATATATATATATATATATATATATATCTTATCTGCTGTAACCTATTAAGATTCTGTCTGGATCTGAAATACTCTATTGGGAAGGTAGAACATGTGTTTTTTCATGTCTTTCCTTCCTTCCCTCCCTCCCTCCTTTCTTTCTTTCTTTCTTTCTTTCTTTCTTTCTTTCTTTCTTTCTTTCTTTCTTTCTTTCTTTCTTTCTTTCTTTCTTTCTTTCTTT
>NW_027187275.1:5343465-5359084 GCF_028583685.1 Petaurus breviceps papuanus
TTTCTTTCTTTCTTTCTTTCTTTCTTTCTTTCTTTCTTTCTTTCTTTTCTTTCTTCCTTCCTTCCTTCCTTCCTTCCTTCCTTTCTTTCTTATTTTATATTTCCCCTTGTAAAAATAATTTTTACCATTTGTTTTTAAAACTTTGAGTTCCAAATTCTCTTTGCCCTCCCCCATTGAGAAGGCAAACAATTTGATATATGTTATACGTGTGTAGTCATGTAAAACATATCCATATAGTCATGGTGTGAAAGAAAACATAGACAAAAATGCCTCAAGAAAATAAAGTAAGTAAAGAAGTATGCTTCAATCTATATTCAGGCACTATCAGTTCTTTCTCTGGGGATGGAAAGCATTTTTCAACCTAAATTGTTCAAAGTTGTCTTGGCTCATTGTATTGCTGAGAATAGCTGAGTCATCCACAGCTGGTCATCTTACAATATTGTTGTTACTTTGTACTCAGTGCATTTCACTTTACAACAACTCATGCAAGTTTTTCCAGGTTTTTCTGAGAACATCCTGCTCATCATTTCTTATAGTATTCCATCATAATCACATACCACAACTTTTTCAGCCATTCCCCAATTAATGGACATTTATCTTATTTTGTTATGTACTACCTACAAATTACACACACACACACACATATACAATAAATGACACTTTAGGTACAAAAAATATTTTAATGAATGTAAGAGACTTTTTTTTTTATCAGTAACCTCTTTGGTTATTGCCTTGTACTGGACTCTATGGGTTAAAAGGTATGGACATTTTTGTCACTTATTTCCATAATTCCAAATTGCTTTCCAGAATAGTACTGATTCACAACTCTGTTCACAACAATGCATTAATGTGCCCATTTTTCAACAACCCTTCCAACATCACTAGTCCCATTTTCGTCATATTTGGGTCAATGTGCAAGGAAGATGGGACAAAAAGAAGCAAGGAATATTGGGTGGAGGAGGTAGTTGTTTGGGGGCAAAATATGAGGTTGGCAGGTTTTCAGAAGGTAGAAGTGAAAGAGGAGAGATTTCCAGATATTTGGAATAGTACAGACAAATTCAGGAAGTTAGGTAAACCTGGGTTGTGTTCAAGGAATACTGAATAATCCATTTTAATTAGAAAAAGGGCATGTGAAAGAGAGTATCATGGGATAGGGCAGAAAAATGGGGTGGAGTTCAGGTTATAGGGGGTTTTGAGTGCCAGATTAAGGAGGAGGTAAAAGGGAATAAGCATTTACTAAACACCACAATGTGCTGCATTAAGAGCCGTTTGATTCTCATCACAACTCTAGAAGGTGTGTGCTACTATTAGCCTTATTTTCAGAGGAGGGAGCCAAGGTAGACAAAGTTAAAGAGACTTGCCCAATGTCCTACAGCTTGGAAGTTTCTGAGGCCCCATACTCTATCCATTTTACCAACAAATGACTCAATGAGAAGTCATTAATGATTTTTTTTTAAGCAGGCTAGTGACTTGAAAGCTGACCATGAAGGAAATCAAAATGGCATCTTGAAGTAAAATGGATTAAAAAGGATAGAGACTAAAGCTATAGAGACAGGAAGCTTTTTCCCCTCTAATACTAGGAAGAAGAAATGAAGATGTGAACTAAGAAGGTGAGATTAGGAAGAAGGAAGAGATATTATGAAAGCAGAATTGGCTGAGTGGATGTGAGGGAGGAGGAATAGTCAAAATAATTACAAGGTTTCCAGATTAGATGAAAAATGAGGTGAAATTTAACATTTATTGACTACTATTGTTTCTGTTAATATTAAAGAAAGGATAGCCTGTCTTACCCTATGTGTTTTCTTTCTTTTAAAGTGCCTTGCCACATGGGAGTCCTTCCTCACAACTCAAACTGATCTTCGTTTGGAAGAAATATCTGAAGATAAACCTTGAGCATACCTAAGGACCTTTTGCCTAATCTTTGGTGATACAGTGCCTACCAACCAAAGACATTCTTTATGGGGTGGGCTGCGTTTGATATAACTGGCTCAAAATGCAGTCACTGTATCTGGAAAAGCCAATAATTTGAAAACTCAGGTACTCCAGGGTTCTCACCTGCATTTTGATCATGGTATACATATATATTGCTTAGTTTTGATTCATTTATTCCAAAATTTTTGTCTGTAAGTACTTGCATATGGTAATTGTTTTCTCAAACATTCTGCAATTGGAATGTGACATTTTAAATAGGTTGTAAAGGCTCAATAGAATAAAAAGTTTAATAAGAAATGCCCGATTTTCATGAATGGTTCCTATCTGTACACAGATGTGTTTCAGATGAAATATACTTTCCCTGCAGATGTTATCTATGTGTGATATAGAACAGTTGTGTGTGTGTCTGTATTGCTTGAAGGACTGAATGGTTGACTAAATGAACACAGCACTCAGAGTGAAATGGAACCTGGATCCGCATCTTATTTCTGATACTTATTTACTACGTGATCATTCACATTTTGATGAAGCTCAGATCACCCGTCTGTAAGATAAGGGTGTTATGCTAGATGACCTCTGAGGCCCCTTTGAGTGCTACCTATGTGACACCACAATCCTCAGCAGGAATTAAGGACAATAACAACTAGTACTCGTATACCAGAGTTCTTGAGCATATCAAATTTGAGAGTGTAAAGTGCTATCAAAATATCAGCATTATTGTCTTCTCTTTTGGGTGAATTCAGAGATATCGGTATCATTGTCTGTCTTTTGGGCGAATTCAGACATGGGAAATATTACCAAAAAGGATGGCCTTAATTTTCCTAGAAGGTTATCTAAACCATACAACTTCACTTTCATCTGAAGATCATGCCACCATTTGCCTTTGTTTGGGAACGATGGACCAACAGTGGAATTCTGTTTTTCTTCTCTAGGGCCTTCTTACATTGACAAAGGAAATCAATGTCCTTTCTTTCCCCATTATCCTAATTAAATAAATATGACTTTCTCAGAAAGTCCTGATGTTGACATTACTGAAGCTTCTGTGGCATTAATTTAAACTGGGAAACTAGATAGTATCTTTCAGAATTTACAATCTGTGTGATCCGGTGTTTATGATGCATTCAGTAGCTCGCTGTTCAGGTATTTTACTATCTTGATGCCATGTTCACAACCTGACAGTACTGTGGTGTAGCCTGCTCATGAATTAATCATGAGTTAACAAGTATACTGGGAATGTTCATTTTTTATTTCCTTGATATTTTTCAGAAGGATCTGTTTTTTTGATAACGTGATTTTATGGTGATATGTTAAGAAGTATTACATGGCTCTAATAAGATGAAAAGTGGCCTTCATAGTAGTTTGGGTACCTGTGAGATATAATTAACTTCTTTAAAAAAAGAACAAGCAGATTTAAGAAAATAGAAAGGAAGTTTTCACTTAATATTTTCCTCCACCAAAGGTACCCTTTATTGTTTTACATTCACAATTAAAAACTTGATTTTATTTTAGAAGGTGCACATGATATAATTTGAAGCATTCATTTATTTTTATTTGTTTATATGAATTTTGCAATTACATCAAGAAACTGGAATAGTCTTATTTACTAAGACTTATTGAAGAGTATACATGTGACATCACTGAGAGGTAGATCATTCCTAATGAAAAATGCTAACCTTGGTTACTTAATCTTGCTGCATATTAAGGTTAATTCCTTCAAAATATATTTAAATCCCTACCATACTTAGAGGGATATCCTAAACATTAGAAGACTTTTGATAAAAGGTAGTCCCTGAGATGACAGGAATTAGCAGGGGGAAAAAAAGAAAAAAAAAACTTGGAATTTGAATTGCCTCATGTAACTAAAATAACAAGCATTTGTACTTTGGGTAGTTTTCTTAAGTAAAAAGCTTCCGGTAATATTTATCCAGTAATCTGTAGGTGTAACAAAAGAAAAGGAAGTTCCAGGAGAAAGCTAGATCAGGAATTTGTGTATGAATACAATCCTTACCACCCCAGAACATGCAGCAAAGGCTCCAAGGAAGTAAAGGTGAGAGATACATTGGGTAGAAGGGCTGAATGGGAGGTCCTAGCTATGTTCAGTTCCACTTTGTCACCTTAAAATAGAAAGAAATGTGTCAAATAGAGTTTAAAAAGAATAATAAATAACAGAGACACAATAGAGAGAGTGGAAAGACCATAACATCCTGGAATGCCAGCAAGGTAATTCAAAACAAAAAGAAATGGTTTTGTTTTTTAAAGAAAAACATTAAAATAATAAATGCTATACAGTGAAGGCAACCAACTAGGATGCCATGTCTAGTCAAATCAAGCCAGCAGACATTTACCAAGCACATCCTATGTGTTTAAGCACTGTGATAAATCTTGGGAATACAAAGAAAACCAAAAACAGCTCACAGTCTAATGTGGAGGGAAACCCAAGACAAAAATGTACAAAATATATACAGGATAAATAAGGTATAATTTTAAAAAAAAGCATTAGCATTTAGAGGGACAAAAATTCTTCTTTCAGATGGTGAGATTTTAACTGATGCTTGAAAAGATCAAGAAGGTGGAAGAAAGGAAAGAGAGTATTATAGGTATGGGGGAGGGCCTGTGAAAATGTATGGGAGAGGGCAGCTAGGTGGTGTAGTCAATAGAGCACTGACCCTGGAGTTGGGAGGACCTGAGTTCAAATCCAGCCTCAGATAACACAAAACTAGCTGTGTGACCTTGGGCAAGTCACTTAACCCCAAGTGCCCTACCTTCCCCCCTCCAAAAAAAAAAAAAAAGGAAATGTATGGGAGTTGGGAGGTGGAGTGTCTTGTTTGGGGAACAACAATGAGACCAGTCATAAAATACATGAAGGGGAAGGGAACAAGATGGAATAAGCCCGGAAAGGCACAAAGAGTTCAGGTTATAAACAGTTTTAAAAGTAAAACCAAAATTTTATATTTGATCTTGGAGGTAATAGGGAGCCACTGGAGTTGTTTGAATAGAGGGGTGATACGTTCAGACTTGGGCTTTAGGAAGATCACTATGGTATTGGGTATGCTAAAGTGGAGAGAAGTTTGAGATGGGGAGATCGCCAGCAGGCTCTTCAACATTCCAGGAGTGTGGTGATGAAGGCCTATACCAGGGTAGTGGCAGTATCAGAGGAGAGATGTGAAGGTGAGATCTACAGGACTGGGTGACAGTTGGGAAATGGGAGAGGAGGATGTGGGCGAGGAATTGAGGGTGAGACTAGGTTGCAAAACTGGGTGACTGGGGAGATAGTAGTGCCCTCTACTCTAAAGGAAAGTTAGGAAGAAGGGAAAGTTTGGAGTAAAAGATAATGAGTTCAGTTTTGGAAATGTTACATATAAGATTTCTGTGGAACATATAGTTCAAGATGTTCAATAGGCAGAGATATAAGCAAGAGAAGAGTTAGTGCTGGATAAATAGATCCGGGGATCATCTCCATAGAGATAATCACTGAATCCATGAGAGCTAGTGAGATCACCAAGTGAAATGGTATCGAAAGGAAAAGAGATGAGAATGCATGATACAGCTGTAAGGGACGCCGGCAGTTAGCAGATGTGACCTGGATAAAGAGCAAAGAGAATATTATTCTTCCTAATCCTATTCCAGCAAAAGAAGCTGAGAGGAAATGGTCAGAGGGATGACGAGAAGTAGGGAAGAGCTGTGTCACAATGACTTAGAAGAGAATATTGTGGAGAAAAGAGTAATTGACAGTGTCAAAGACTGAAGAAAGGTCAAGGTTAAGGATTGAGAAAAGGCCAGCAGAGTTGGCAATTAAGAAATGATGGTTACTTGAAGGGAGTAGCTTTAGTTCACTAATGAGGTTGGGAAACACAATTGCAGAATTAAAAAGAGTAAAAGGAAGGAAAGCAGAAGCAATTATTATAGACTTCTTTTAAAAGAATTTATTTGTGAAAATGAGGAGAGATAGAGACAGGATGATAGCTAGCTAGCACGGATTAAAAGATTTATTGAGAATTTTTGAAGATGGGGAAGAAACTGACTGGTATATTTGTCGGCAGGATGGAAGTAGCTAATAGAGAAGAAACGATTGAAGACTAGGGAGAGAGTGTGGATAATAGAGGGGACAGTCTGTTAAAAGAGAAAATACAACAACAAATCCCATGCAATAGAAAGGTTAATAATAACAGCATGAACTTCTGAAATGTCCCAGAGGAGTAATGATATGAAAATAAAGAGAAGAAATTAGAATACCAAACAAGAAATTTATTAGGCAAATGAAAAGATTTTTTAGATGAAATGATTAAGAAGCAAAAGAAAGTCGAGATTTTGAAAAAAAAAGATTTGAATCTAAAAAATGCAGATATGAAAAAATATTAACTAAATGAAAAGAAATGACAAGAGTAGAAAAATATACACGAACTCTATAAGCCAAGAAGATTGAGCCTGAATTTGCAGAGATGATCTAAGAATTATAGTTCTTAAAAAAAAAATTCTGAGCACAAAACTTTAGAAAATCATGAATTTTTTTCTGGAAGTAGTAGAAACAAGACAAATATAGAAAAACGGAATCCACATAATATCAACATGGAGGAACCCTAAATTTAATTCAACCATATTTCATCTATTCAAACTCAAGAGCTTCCACAGCAAACAATAAGCATATTAAGTAGCTAAGAGAAAACTCAAAAATCAAAGAGTAATATTCCACCCTCCTCATTTATTATAAAGTATACTTAGAATTGGGCAGTGAATAGTGTGGGGCTTGGAGTCAGGAAGACCTAAGTTCAAATGTGGCCAAGAAATTAGCTTGTCACCTGGGGCAAGTCATTTAACCATTTTTTACCTCAGTTTCCTCACCTGTCAAATGAGTTGGAGAAGGAAGTAGTAAACCACTACAGTATCTTTGCCAAGAAACCCCTTTAAAGGGGTAGGAAGAACCAGAAAGGATTGAAAAATGACAAATACTTAGAATGTCATTTTTAAAATGTGAAGGAAAAAGTTTGTGTAGAAATATGTTCTGCTCAACAAAACCTAGGCATTTGTGAAAAAAAAATATAGACTTGAATAAAGGAACAAATGGAAAGAATTTTAGTTATTTCAAAAGAATAAAATGAGCAGGACAAAAGAAAAAATGATCAGGACATCTGAAATGCAATAATTTTAATAAAAAGAAACATTAAAAAAGCTAATCAAATCTAGTTTGCAAGTGCTTTCATGTTTTTAGTTCTATAAAAGGCTTTTGTTTTTAAAATCTCACATTCTTTCAAAGCCATTAATAAACCAATAAAGAAAGAATATCTATGTACATACTTTGAGGGAGAGTCAAAAGAATAGGGATAATTCTAAGTTGATTTCCCACATAGAAGTCAATATTGTATTCCATGAAATATATCTATATATTAGAAAACATTAATGAAAATATTTTGTGAGAAACTTTATCTTAATTAGATGGCTAAATTACCACCACCACCACCACCACCTTTTTAGCAAACAGTAGTATATACACATCACCAAAGGCTATCAACAATCAGGAACCAAAATATTAGCTTTAATAAAAATGACACATATGCAATTTCTATTGTTAGAAGTATTTGAGTGGAGTGGATGGATGAGGAATCTATAGAAAGAATGGGGTAAGAATAGTGTAAGTAAAACAAATTGTAGTGACTTTGGGCTAACTTAAAATTGGATTTAAAAAAGAAAAATGAACACTAAAAATTAAGTGAAAGAAAATACAAGCTTAACAATTGTAACCATAAATATAAATGGGTTAAACATCCCCAATAAAATGAAAGAAAGGTGCCAGATTGTTGAGAAATCAAAGCATAACAATTTGCCTTATTTGAAAAACAGTTAAAGGGAACATAAACAAAAGATATAAAAATTAGAGGACTAAGTATTGACAACCTGAATTAGTCAAAGGAAAATCATGGAAAAAATAATTGTTAAAAAGTATGATAGTGAGACATCTCAAAATTAATAGGCAGGCGGGCAGCTAAGTGTTGCAGTGAACAGAGCATCGGCACTGGAGTCAGGAGGACCTGAGTTCAAATATGGCTTCAGACACTTAACACAAAAACTAGCCCTATGACCTTGGGCAAGTCACAACCCCAAATGCCTAACAAAAAGCAAAAAAAAAAAATTTAATAGGCAACAATCAAGTGTATCCTAAGAAACAAAACTTTATGTCAGAAAACATTAAGACTATAGCAAAAGAGTTCTAAGGACCTGAGTATACAACTTTTTAAAAAGTTAGAAAATCAATAAATATGTAACCCCAAATTAAGAACAGAAGAAGAAATCTTGAAAAATTAGAGGACATATAGAAAATTGAAAAATAATGAAGACTAATATAATAATTAATATACTACTAGCTAAATAGAGAGAAAAAAGTATAAACTGGCAATGGGATGTTGAGGAGAAAAGGGAAGAATTATAGTCATTTGAACTCATACTCATTTCACTATGATTTGAAACAAAACATTCAAGATAACAAATACAGAAAAACACTTTATTTGTACATAAATTTAATATCCATTTGTATTATGTTAGTACCTAGTCTGCAAATACTCTGCCAAATACTTTTATCCTTTTTTTTTCTTCGAATAGGTAGTACAATGTAGCGGAAAGTGCTTAAATTCCAAATTATGCCTCTTTGGACAAGACATTTAACTTTCTAACCCCAGTTTCCTTATCATTATAATGGATTAATAATGTTATGCAGCCTTGTCTGGCTTTTTGTGACTCCATTTGGGGCTTTCTTGGCAACGATACTGGAATGGTTTGCTATTTCCTTCAGCTCATTTTACAGATGAGGAAACAGAGGCAAACAAGGTTAAGTGACTTGCCTGGGATCACACAGCTAGTGTTTGAGGCCAGATTTGAACTCAGGAAGATGAGACTTCTGACTCCAGGTGGACATTCTATCTACTGCACCACCTGGTTATTCTAAAAAAAAATAGTATTAGTGCTCACCCACTAACTTCACCCAAAATAATAAGATTCAGCTTATAGTATTGGTGGTATTTAGGTATTTGAATGCAAGTGGTATAATACATACAGTACTGGACTTGGACTGAAGAGCTTCAAATCTAGCCTCAGACTTTGTGAACTTGGGCAAGTCACTTGATGTTTGTCTCAGTTTCCTTACCTATAAAATTGGATGTAATAATGGCATCTACATCCTAGCATAATATATGAAAAGACATGCAAAGTGCTTTGCAAATCTTAAAGTATTATATAAATTCTAGCTATTATTATTGTTATTCTGTTAATAGTAGTGTTAAAAGTAGTTAAAAATAGCTGTGACTGACTCTTCTTGAGCCCATTTGGGATTTTCTTGGCAAAGATACTGAAGCTGAATTTGAATTCAGTTCTTCCTAACACCAGGCCTTCAAATCTGGCCTCAGACACTTAACTCTCTGTGTGGTCCTGAGCAAGTCACTTAACTGTCTTTGCCTCAGTTTTGTCATCTGTAAAATGAGTTGGAGAAGGAAATGGTAAACTACTCTAGTATCTCTGCCAAGAAAACCCCAGATGGGGTCACTAAGAGTCAGACACATACAGCCACATTAATAGGATAATAATGACTAACCTATGGGGTTCTCCCTCCTAAGGTATAGGTTACAATCCACCTACCTTATATTCGTTCCCTCTCCTAAATTCTCCGCCAGGTTATTCATATGACACACTAAAGGCGTTTAACATAGATTGTCCATCTGCTGTTCCTTAAATGTGATACACAAGGAGCCTGCCTTCATCGTCTGGATGGCCAGATGATGTTCTTCATACTGCATCTTGAACATATCTTTGTTTCTAGCATGCTATAACCTAGCCATGCTCAGCTTTCATCTTTCTTTTATCCTTTTGATCACCATAATTTTTCTTCTTAAGAGACTATTCTACTCTATCATTTTTTAGCTACATACATGACATCACCAAAAGATTATTGTTGTTAAAAAGATGGGTTTTTGTTTGGGGAATGAACTTGAGATTTTTCAAAGTACTGCACCACTTCCCCAAATGATAAAAATAGCTAGTATTTTTATAGCACTTTAAAGTTTTCCAAGTACTTTTAATGTGATTTCATTTGATCTTTATAATAATCCTGTGTTAATATTATCCCAATTTACAGATGAGGAATCCAAGGCTGAGAAAGGTTAAATGATCTGCCTGAGATCACATAGTTTCTCAGTATATGAGGCAGGATTCCAATTCTGGTCTTCCTTACTCTAAGCCCAACACTGTCCAGTGCAGTACCTCGCTACCTGCAGGCTAGTCCATGTTCTCCCCATTGAATTCTAGGCCCAGCTTATTATTCATCTATAATGCATTTCCAAGATATTGATACTTAGAGAACTAGTTCAATGGGATCTCCATCCAACTATATCATAGTCTGAGCAATAGACATTCTTCAATCAGTTTTTTGCCACCATGTTGATAGATCTGATCTCATTGATGTCCTTCCTCATCTACCCATGTGATTATATATGTCTTTCTAATATTCTCTAGTTTCATGTACATACATTCTAGAGTGGGAGGTTCTTTAGACTATTTACTAGTTGTTTTCCAGTTGTATCTGACTCTTCATGACCCCATCGGGGGTTTTCTTTGCAAAGCTATTAGAGTGGTTTGCCATTTCCTTCTCCAGCTCATTTTACAGATGGGGAAATGAAGCAAACTGGGTTAAGTGACTTGCCCAGGGTCACATAGCTAGTAAGTGTCTGAGACCAGATTTGAAGTCAGGAAGATGAGTGTTCCTGACTCCTTGCCTAGCCCTCTATTCACTACACCACCTAGCTCATTATTAAGCACAGTGCTTGATAACTAATAAAATATTTCATTCAGTTAATGTTTTCCTAGCGACTCTTTGAGAAAGTCATTTGAAGAAAGACTGAATGAGAATTTAGTATCAATATACCTTCTTAGCACAGCTGCTTAAAATTCACCTCTATATTATATTTGAGGTACCAGTCTCTGAAGAATTTCTATGACATGAATGTTCCCTCTCACCTCACCATGAGCATCTGCCCTGAGGTGCAAGAAAACAGCAAGAGAGCATCTAGATTACATGCAAGCTGGGGGGAGGGGGGAATTTGAATCATCGCCTGAGTGTGTTTCATTGCTTAACTCCATGAACCATTTAGTATCTCATCTATTGACTCAAACATAAAATCATTGCACCAGCCTAGCAGTGAAGGCAGCAGCTCTGATTCCGCATTCATGTCCAGCTCTGATTGTAATGAAAAGATCAGCTTCAGGGTAGACTCCTGGGCAAGATCTGAATTTTAAGTTTTCTGTGAGTGCTAATAATAAAAGCAAAGTTGAACCAAAAGATGAATAATGACTGTTATTTTCATGATCCGTCACCACAAACTAGCATATCAATTCACTAAATTCTCAGAATGATCTGGGCCATCTAGTTAAAAAATAAAATGACCCACTAAGCAGTTCTATTGCTACTTTCTTTTTTTCTTTTCTTTTGCTTTTTAGAGAGGGAAGGCAGGGCATTTAGGGTTAAGTGACTTGCCCAAGGTCAAATAGCTAGTTTTGCATTAAGTGTCTGAGGCCAGATTTGAACTCAAGTCCTCCTGTCCCCAGGGCCGGTACTCTATTCACTGCACCATCTAGCCGCCCCGATGTTGTTGCTTTCTAAATGAAAAACCCTGATATGGCAAACTAAGTTTCAGAAAAGATACAATAGCAGTCATTTATTTCAGTTTTGCTATCACCATACCATTTGGGTTTTTAATCATTTTGTATTAGTATATGTGACTGGGAAATATACAAAAGGTGTCAAATAAAGAAAATATCATATAGTAAATGCCTGACTAAAAAAGTGGTGTGATTTTATTTAATAAGAGCAAAAGGTGCCAGATGGACATCGTGCGCTTTGTCCTGATACCCCCAGAATCGGAATATTAAACGACCCAGAAGGAGGCCTCCTGCACCTGGGGTGTAGTCCCTCACATTATCACCCTATGTATTTCCTCCCTTTCCCAGGCAAACTCCTAGAAAAAGGCCTCTACACTCATTACCTCTACTTCTCTCACTACATTCTATCTAGATCACCCCAGATTAATCAGACCAGGCTTCACACCCCATTCAGTCACTTGGCCCCTTCTTGCCACCTTCCTTTGCCAATCCTTTTCTATCTCTTGACCTAGGAACCAGAATCAAATTGACTGATACCTTAATCAAGAACATTTTTTGCTTGAATCAGACAGTCAGAATTGAATCTGAACAGGCCTGCTTGAATCGAACAAAGCCATTTTGTGAAAGATGGAGTCACTCCCTAAGCCATCTGTATGAAAATAAGATGCTGTCTCAGAGATTCTAAGTCTGGATTTGAGAGTTTAGAACAAGCATGGCATTTCCTGAACATCTTTGAGGAGCAAAGAGAGGACTGAGCTGTTATTTTTAAAAATCGTTGGCTCTACAGGCATCTCAGAGGTGAAGAACAAGGCCTAGGGAAGCCCAAAGGAGAGATTAGCTCTCCCCACTACTCTCTTGTGATGCCTATTGACAGATATACTACAATCTCATCTTTTCATTACCCAAATGTTTCTAGTAAATCAAATTTTATCTCAACTACAAGTAAACCAGGGATTGAATAGAGATAGCACAAATGTAAGGTTAGGCAGACCTCTACTTATGTATTGGACACCTGGGGTGATTATGATTGAACTCAGAATTCTTTATCTACCCTAAAGCTGAAGAGGAGGGAACCAAGTGGAACACAGGTGCCATTACATCTCCCCATGAGCTTAAAATAAGTAAATTATTGTAACAGTGTGCTACATTTGTTTAAGGAAAAGGTATATCAATCAGTTCTCCTATGACCCCTTTGGTCATCCCTGTGACTCTCCAAAACAATACACCCCTCCTGGCCACTGCTCTCTTATATGTATTATATGGAATGCAATCTCATTGAGGAAAGGGACTGTACCCAGGAGAATAAAATAGGGGTGACATTTACTGTTGGTTGATGGGTTTCAAATTCATGAGGCAAGACGAAGGTTAGAGATATCTTATTCTTAGGATCAAAATTTGCAAAGTCGTGTTACTAAATTATGTTTCAGGAAAAGAAAGAGAACAGGTAGCCCGGGACTTAGGATCCAGTCAGGATCTCCTTGACAAGCCGATGTTCTTGCCTCCATGTGTCTGCAGCCACCATAGTTGCTACTAGACAAGGAGAAGAGAGAGAAATGCCCCCTCCCATTCTAGAAATCCAAGGTGGAGCTGATAGTTAAGTTACATGTTCAACAGAGAAATAAAAAGAAAGCTGTTTCTCAATTCCTCTTATAGCCTACTTGTTGGGAAGTTTTTCCTAAGTCAGCCACCAATCATTTTTTTTTAACACAGTCCCATAGTCATGGAGGTCAACAAAAAATCATTGCATCATCCCAAAATGGAAGTCCTTCTGCCCTGACTTAACTCCATGAAGCCATAGCATGGATGCCAAACTATGAGGATGATGTAGTTAAACAGATGATGGAAATCTTGCTGATTGTTGTGTTAGGAAAGGTAAATTAGGAAATTGGGTTTGAACATTTTAGCATCTAAAATCCTGAGCTACTCAGTTAATCTGTGTGTCATAATTTCCTGATCTACACAATGGGGTATTAAAGATGCTAGTTAAAATATCTGTAATACCTACAATTCCAAGATTGTCTGAGACACATTTTAAATTCCTACAATGATTTTCTTTTTTACTCAATATACTTTTGCTGCCTTTGACCCCATCAAACCTATCAGCTGGTATACCCCCCATAAATTAATACTAACATCTAACTGAGCATAACACAGGAACTTGAAAAAAAAAACCTTGCTATACACACCCAAAATAAATGTTTGTTTGAATTCAGAGGTGAATTTTATTAGTTGCCTTCATGTTCCTTTACTGTAACCTAGCATATAAATCCACTAAATTCCAGGAAATATCTGGACTAGGTAGAATAAAGGATAGGGACTAGACTAGTGATTTAATTAGTGTGGGGAACTTCCAGATTAGGAAACTGCCTCTATCAACGTAGGTAAGCATGTTCTCTGCAATTTATTGTCTTAGAGAGTTACTTAGGGAATTGAGAGGTAGAAGACTTGACTAGGGACACAAAGCCAGAATGGCAGAAGTAGGATTTGAACCCATATCACCCTGATTTGGAAGGCAGCATGTTTTCCATTTTTTAACGTTTTATTTAAAAATTTTCTGAACTTAAGAAATAAAATAAGCATTTCCATATCATAGTAGAATAGAAAAAAAGGTGATATTACATGAAGCTATAAATCTATTATATACAACTTGCTATTCCATTTAAATATGTTGAATGTAACTTATTTTCTTTTTTTTCTCCCCCCTACCCAGAGGGCTACCATTAGACACAAATATGTGCATATGAGTGTGTATATGTATGTGTGTGCATGTGTGTGTATATAAAATCATTCTATATGGTGTGGCTAGGTGGCACAGTAAATAGAGCACCGGCCCTGGAGTCAGGAGGACCTGAGTTCAAATGCGGCCTCAGACACTTAACACAAAAACTAGCTGTGTGACCTTGGGCACTTAACCCCAACTGCCCTCCAAAAAAAACAAAAAAAAATCATTCTATACACACCTCTATTTATCAGTTCTTTCTCTGGACACAGATGGCATCTTCATTTATAGATCATTTGTAGTTAATCTGGGTATTTATTACAGCCAAAATGACTCATTTGCTCAAAGTTGTTCTTAAAACAGTATTGTTATTACTGTATCCAATGTTCTGTTGATTCTGCTAATTTCACTCCTTATTATTTTATGCAAGTTTATCCATGTTTTTCTAAGATCATCGAGCTCGGTGTCCACATTCCTAGCTAGACCCTTCCCCAGTGTCTAAAGATGTCTGTCTGTCTCCCTGTTCTGACCTTGACTCACAAAATAACTATTTTTTTTCTCCTTGGTTTTCCTAATTAGAAATTGGTGTTCTCTAGGTGTTTGTGGAGTGATTGTGGAGGGGATATAGTCTCCACTGCTTCCTACTGCTCCCCCTATGACTCTAATCTGCTAATCTCATCATTCCCTAATCTGCATATCCACTAGCCTCTTCTGCCTGTTCTGTCTGAACTGAAGTCCTTTCCTCAAGACCACAAAAGCCTGAAATCAAACAACTCTCTTATAAAGTCTGTAATAAAGATTTTTTAGTCATCCCAGGAAGTTTCTTCAAAGGCTTTACAACTTGAGGCTATAACACCATATTGCTGCAGGGGTTTCCCCCTATTTTGCTTTGGCCTAACAAATGAGCTTATCTTTGTGAGGAATTTTTGGTGCTGAACCTACCACCACTAAATCTAATCAACAGCTTGCCAATGTGGTAATGCAAACCACTTCACATACCGTCTCTTCCAACATATAACCAGCTATCCTTTTCCAGATGAGGATCAGTTTTACCAAGTACCAAACTAACTGTCAGCTATAACCAAGTTAGACGGCAGGAGACTAATTTTTTATCCATTAAAGTTTTGATGTCTCTCCAAAACCTCCAGCTGTTTTTTAACTGACAGCTTCCATCCACACAGCTCATTCATATACAAAATAAGGCAGCTCTTCATAACTCATTGCATTCCAAATAGTCTTGGTACCTATTAACAATAGTAAGAGTACACGTTTCTAAAGTGTCCAGTTATTGTTCAGTCTACATTCATGTTTGGAATTTTTATCCAGATATGC
>NW_027187275.1:5359094-5361276 GCF_028583685.1 Petaurus breviceps papuanus
AATCCCCTCCCCCCTCTGATTACTGTTTCATTTGGCATTTGGAGGGGAGAGGCATTACCTCTTGTTCCTTTCTCTGATGCTTACCATCAATATGACCTTGGTTAAGACATGTGACCTTCGTGGGCTTCAGTTTCCCCATCTGTAATATGAGGGTTTGGATAACATGGCTTTTGAGGTCCCTTCCAAATTTCATTCTGTGTTCCTATAGCTTAGAGCCACTGTCACATTAGTAGACTGCCTCAGATTTAAAGGAATTTTTCCTGATACAGTAACAAGTTCATTATCTTTTGCCTCATTACTCCCATTTGAGCTGCACACAGAGACTTCAGTTTTAACAGAAGTCCTATCCTATGTGAACAGGATGACCCATCCTTGGGACAAAGGGGACATTCCTTGGCCAAATAAACTATGCCAAGAATCACTGATTGCTTAGGGATAACTTTTCTTTACCTCTAGGTATTCTTCAATAAAACCTGTGAAAGCGAACAAAAAATGAGTATGCCCTGTGATGGTAGATTACAGTAATCATTTGAGATCAAAACCAAGACAATCTGTAACCAAGAGTTGTGTTAGTTGCAGAAACCCCACGTATGTATTCCCATATCTGAGGCTGGCCCTCTACTCACTATGCCAGATTGCCTCCAGCTTCTTCTTTTAGAAACATTACAGACTGGGACAAAGAGGTCACCAATGTCTTAGTCTTCAGGATCCAGAGGGACTTACCCCTGTCTATCTCAGCTAACCATTTGATGTCTTCTTTTCCTTTGATTAAAATGAAAACATAAAACTTTGATACAAAATGTTAAGTGTGACATTGCCTTTTGAGCAACACTGTCCTAGGGGATGTCTGCCTCCTTTTCACTGCCATGTTGATTTTTTCTGTTACTTATGTTTTGACTTGCCATTTTGATGATACCAATTTTTTATTCTGACCTTTGGGGAAAAGAAAGTTAAAATTAAAATGAACATCCTTCATTAGAAAAATATCTTAATTCTCATGTTAATAAACAAAAGGGTTTACTTCTAAGGAGGTTTCATGGGCTTTGATAGTATATTTTTCATCTTAGAATTTGCAATATGGAAAGGCTAAAACAGCGCGTGTGTGCACGTGCACACACACACACACACAAATTAGCCATAAACTGAAATGAATCACTTTTAAGCTTTAAGGTACAAAATATGTAATACTTCATTTTTTAAATTTCTAAATGCTTTATTAACTTCTGATTTACATTATTTGTTTCCACCAGATTTTGAGTTACAAATTTTCTCCCCGTTTTCCCCCCACCCATCCCCCCAAAACAGCAGTCCCACAGGATATCCCCACCTCCAATTTGTTCTCTCCCATATTTTCTCCCATACCCGTTTCAACTTTTCCAGTGGATCTCTATGCCTCAGTGCCTGTATATCTTATTTCTTAATTATATGTTAGATGGTATTAATAATAGTATATAATATATATATATATATACACACACACACACATATATACATAGATATATATTTGAATATTTGATTTTAAAACTTTCAATTCCAGATTCATTCCCTTCCCCTCCCCCCTCACCACCTACCCCCACTGGGAAGACAAGCAGTTCAGTATAGGTTGTACCTGTGTGGCTAATGCAAAACAATAACATAATAGATATATTGTAAAAGACTGACTATATTTCCCTCCCTCCTATCCCACCTCCCACTTGTTCTATTCTCTACTTTGATCCTGTCCCTTTTCAAAAGTAGGTGCTTACAAATTCAATCCAACCCAGACTGGGGGGCCTTCCATCATCCCCCCTCTCATCCCTCCCCCCCCCATTCTCCTGGAGGGTGAGATCCCCTATTTAGTGTGTATTTCACTCCCTCCTCAAGCCAGATTCAATGGGAATAAGGTTGATCCATTCCCTTTTGCCTTCCTATTCTTCCGCTCCATTGTAACCATTTTCCCTTGCCTCTTCTGTATGAGATAGTTTGCCCCATTCTGTCTCTCTCCATCTCCTCTCATTATATTCCTCTCTCATCTCTTAATTTCCCCTTTTAAGTATCATCCCTTCCTGTTAAATTGGTCCTGTGCCCTCTATCTATGTGTACCTGTAAACATATATACACACATTCACATATGTATTCATATGCCCATATACCCTCATATATATATATATATATATATATATATATATATATATATATATAT
>NW_027187275.1:5361376-5366788 GCF_028583685.1 Petaurus breviceps papuanus
TATCATGTTTCCCCGATAATAAGACCTATCCCGAAAATAAGCCCTCCCCTGAAAATAAGCCCTATTGAGATTGCTACTGTAGTGAAGGTGATCCCCTGCACTACACGCTACATTACGGTACCCTCTGTATGCACCGTCCCCTCCCCCCCGGTGAAACGCATGCCGCGATCCGAGCTGCATCCAATCAGAGCTGCAGCAGTGAGCGCGTCATCCTGTTCTTCCCCAGTGATTTGCTTGCTGGCACCATTGAGAGCAGTGCCTCGGAGGAGAGCTGAGGCAGGACAACATAAAAACCCGGTATGTAAGCGGGAGTGAGGGGGCATGATGGAGGATAAAAAGGGCATGATGGAGGAAAAAAGAAGAACTCAGGGGGCATGATGGAGTGAAAAGAAGGACTGATGGTCATAATTTTATTATTCTGTCTGTTTTGACCCCCAGACATGAGTACAAAAAGGAAGAGCTATACTGTTGAGTATAAGAAAGCAATTGTAGAGGAGTCACATGTCATTGCTGTCAATGTTCATTAAAATAAGCCCTGCCCTGAAAATAAGCCCTCTGGTGTGTTTCTGTCCAAAAAAAATAATAAGACAGTGTCTTATTATTGGGGAAACACAGTACATATATATATATATATTTCTAATCACTTCAACTACTAAGAAAAGTTTCATAAGTTACAATTATTGTTTTTCCATGTAGGAATGTTAATAGTTCAACTTTGATAAGTTCCTTATGATTTCTTTTCCCTGTTTACTTTCTCATGCTTCTCTTGCTTCTTGTATCTGAATGTCAAATTTTCTATTCAACTCTGGTTTTTTTTCAGCAAGAATGCTTGAAAGTCCTCTATTCCACTGAATGACCATATTTTCCCTTAAACAGCTGGGTAGGTGACTCTTGGTTTTAATCCCAGCTCCCTTGACCTCTGGAATATCACATTCCAAGCCCTTCGATCCCTCAGTATAGAAGCTGCCAGATCCTGGGTTATCCTGATTGTGTTTCCACAATATTCAAATTGTTTCTTCCTGGCTGCTTGTAATATTCTCTCCTTAATCTGGGAATTCTGGAACCTGGCTATAATATTCCTAGGATTTTTCTTTTTGGGATCTTTTTCAGGAGGTAATTGGTGGATTCTTTCAACCTCTATTTTGCCCTCCGGTACTAAAACATCAGGGCAGTTTTCTTTGAGAACTTCCTGGAGGATGCTTTCTAGGTTCTTACTTTGGTCATGGCTTTCAGGTAGTCCAATAATTTTTAAATGATCTCTCCTGCATCTATTTTCCAGGTCAGTGGTTTTTCCCATGAGATATTTCACATTGCCTTCTATTCTTTCATTTGTTTGGATCTGTTTAACAGCATCTTGATTTCTCATAAAGTCATTAGCTTCCATTTGCTCCAATCTAATTCTGAAGCAATGATTCTCCTCATTGAGCTTTTGAGATTCTTTTTCCATATGGCAAATTCGACTTTTTAAGTCATTCTTCTCCTCATTGCATTTTTGAGCCTCCTTTGCCATTTGAGTCAGTCTGTTTTTTAAGGTATTATTTTCTTCAGTCAGGCTGTTGACTCTCATTTCATAATTTTCTTGCATTGTTCTCATTTCTCTTCCCAATCTTTCCTCCACTTCCCTTATCTGCTTCTTAAGGTCCTCTATGGCCTGTAACCAGCTCGTATTTTCCATTGAAGCTTTTGGTGCAGGAGTTCTGACTTCACAGTTTTCCTCCTGTTCCATGCCTTGCTCCTTCTTGTTCCCCAAATAGGAGTGTAATGTTGGAATCTTCTGTCTGCTTTGTTTCCTTTGCCTGCTCATTTTGCCACTCAATTATTTGACTTTTGGGCTTTTTGCCACAGTAGGACTCTGCCACCAGACAGGGGAGTTTTCGTCCCAAACCCTGGGGTTTTTTCAGCTGCCGGAGGTATTAGATGGGTGCCCTCTCTGAGGTCTCCTCATGCTCTGGCAAGCTGGACACACACCCCAGGACCTGCACACTAGACTGCAATCCAGATCCAAGCAGGTTAAAGCAAGAGCTATTACCCCTCAGACTGGTGCTTGGTCCCCCTACACTCTGTAGGCCAGGAGCTGAAGCCGCCACATGGTGCTGGCTGGCTGTGCCAGTGTCTCAGCGGTTTCTCGCCCCGGGGGTAAAAGCCATGCACTCCCACTTACTGGGTCCCAAAGTCCAGACTGCACTGGCCTCTCACCTTGTCCTTTGCATCTATGTATTGATAAATCTGGAAAAGGCCACAGCTGCTGCTGATCTGGAGTCCCTCTGGCAGGCGGCTGGTCAGGCCTGCCCTGGGGCTAAAGCCTTGGCGTGGGGCTGGGTTCGGCAACCAGATCGCTACTCTGGCCAATTCCTGCCAGCCTGCTGGGCTGTCCTCAGCAGGAGGTTAGCTTCTCTGTGTCATTTTATGGGTTCTGCAGCTCCAAAGTTTGTTTAGAGTCCCCTTTTTACATGGATTGGGGAAGGTGGAAGACGGAGCCATGGGAAGGTCGTCCTTCTACTCCGCCATCTTGGCTCCGCCCCTAATACTTCATTTTTTGTCTTTTAGAAGTAGATAAATGGCAGAAATTAGAAGAGAAATGACCAGAGAACTCAGATTGACGATCTCCTTTGCTAAGTCAAAATCACTGCTGATTGTAGAAAATTCTTTGTAGAGGGATTCATTTGTGAGTTGTTTTATTATTAGGTCTGTTGATCAACAAATAGAAATGATAAGCTTATACTAAAACTTACTTGGGCCAATGATAAATAGATAAATATCACTTTTTTTTTTGCCTTTTTGAGGGCAATTGGGGTTAAGTAACTTGTCCAAGGTTACATGGCTAGTTTTCATTTATTTATTTATTTAATTATTTTTGTGTGGGTGTTAAGTGTCTGAGGCTGGAACCAAACTCGTGTCCTCCTGACTCCGGGGCTGGCACTTTACTCACTGTGCCACCTAGCTGCCCCTAATAAGTAACACTTCTAAGAGCTTTCCATGACAAGACCAAAGAGAAACACGATGTATGCAGAAGGATGGGGCCCAGGCTAAACACTGTTTAAGATAACTATATCCCTTGACCCATCCTTTGGATGTTTGCCTTTCCATCAAACATACCATTTCTGCTAATGTAATGCCTCTTCCAGATATGCACTTATTTACCTGGTATCTTTGCTCACTTTGTGCCATTTTCTTCCACCCAGATATCTTTTTCTGTGGTGAAAAGGGTGCAAGATGGAGATATTCATATGCAATGAAGATTTTTTTTTAAGTACTGACCTTTGTTTCTCAGTAAAATCTTCTCTGATATATGCTTTGTCATTTGTATGGTAGCGTTTCAAGAAATACACATAATCCATGAGGAAAAAAATTCCAAAGGAGAATTTGAGGATACCTATTTTCATTATAAATATAATACTTGCTTATTAAATATTTCAGGATTAAAAAAATTCTTCATAGGAATCTTATTGCTATCCTATATACATATTATATGGAGAATGGGAAGAAAATATAAGAGAAGGGGTGGCTAGGTGGTGCAGTGAATAGAGCACCAGCACTGGAGTCAGGAGGACCCAAGTTCAAATCCAGCCTCAGACATGTAACACAAAACTAGCCTTGTGACCTTGGGCAAGTCACTTAATCCCAATTGCCCTACCTTCCCCCCTCCAAAAAGTAAATGTATATATAAAAGGAAAATTTGAACTCAATTCAATTTAATAATACTTTCTATGTACAGGGCACTTTGGAATAGCCACAACAACAACAAAATTGACCTCCAAACTAGGGAGAACTGAGTTCAGGTTCCATTTGTGACACATGCTGGCTTGTGCCACCCTGGGAAAATCACTGACTATCTCAATATTCTCAACAACTCTATACAACTATAAATGGCAGAAAAGTTGCCAACCTGTACTTCCTCACCTGGGAGTTCTCTGTACCAACGAAATAATAGTTCCAGTTCTTATTTCTATTTATACTCTTTTGGGTGCAGGGGGCACAAAGGTAAAAACCCAACTTATTTTTGTCATGAGAGGTCATTGGTTATGACATTTTCTTTTTGTTGTTGTTTTTTTTTATTTTTGGAGGGGGGAGGATAGGTCAATTGGGGTTAAGTGACTTGCCCAAGGTCACAGGCTAGTTTTTGTGTTAAATGTCTGAGGCTGGATTTGAACTTAGGTCCTCCTGACTCCAGGGCTGGTGCTCTATTCACTGGACCACCTAGCCTCCATGGTTATGATATTTTCTGTGTTCCTCTGCTGTTGATTCTTCCTGCTGAAGACTACTTGACAAATCTTTTCTTCTATTTTTAGTCCAAATGCGCCTCCTCTGCTCTCTAGGATGGATCTCTGTCATTTGGATCATGTTCTTCTTTATAGTCATATAATTCATGTATTCATATTTCATTGTGAATAAATTATAGACATGACTAGCATTAAGTTGAAAGCTATGCTGAAGAAACATTTGCCATTTTCTATATAAATGAAGTGACATATTCTGTCCAGAACACTTTCCTGAAGTGAATAATCCATGAATTCAATTGTCCTTGTCTTAAGGGTAGATTACCCTTTCTAAACTAGTCCTAAAATATTTCTGAAATACTATTGAGAATTTTGTTTGCATATCCTAACTTCAGTATCCAAACAATAAAAATAAACTGCAGTAAATAAGCCAGCCAGCTCAGTTAAGTCACCGTTCATTTTCAAAATCTTTGTAAAGATATTTTGGTACATTTCTAGGTCATAATAAAGACAGATGCTGCTGATTTAAATATACACACATACTTTTTGACCCTAGTTCCTTCTAAGGTTGAATATTCTGTAGGAATGGGGAACCTATGACATTGAGAACATATATGGCTCTCTAGGTCCTCAAGTGCAGCCTAGAGGACCACTTGTGGCCTCAAGGCTTGCAGGTTACCTACTCCTGCCCTCGAGGGTAAAATTCACTTTAAGAATTTTAAAGTCACCTTCTAATAAATGGACAAACAATTCAGTTAATTTCAAGTTCTTTCAGGGCAGGGGACTGCTTCACTTTTGTCTTTGCTTTCCCACAGTCTAACACTGTGCCTTGTTGATAAGATAGGCACCAAATAAATTGAATTGAACTGAAATTAATTGAGCAAACCTAAACTAGGCCCTATACAATACTATACATTATACAAAGTATTAGAACCAACTTTGGCCTATGAATTTTTTACAATATGAGTAGAAAGCTGACATTCATATATAAAAGAAAAACCCTTTGGGGGTGGCCAGGTGGCACAGTGAGTAAGAGTGCCGGCCCTAGAGACAGGACACCTGGGTTTGGTTCCAGCCTCAGATAATTAACACCCACACAAAATAACTGGCCGTGTAACCTTGAGCAAGTTACTTAACCCCAATTGCTTTAAGAGAGAGAGAGAGAGAAAGAGAGAGAGAGAGAGAGAGAGAGAGA